>NW_007247721.1:599931-680857 GCF_000164805.1 Carlito syrichta | reverse complement strand
GCGCACGGAACGCGGTGGTTTGTTTTTGTGCGACTCCTGGCTTGGGCCCCGTTCTCTTTAAGGGGGGACGTGTGCACCGCGTTCTCGAATCCTTGAGGACGACAGAAACAGATCTTTTGTTGTTTGAGGTCACTGCCGCTGAGGGAGATTTCCAGAATTACAGTAGGGTCTCTAAATGAGCTAGACAGCGAAGGCTGCCTCAAGCCAATTTATCTTAATCTCAAAATTTGTCCTAAGGCGAAGTTTGGGCTTGGGAGAGGGAGTACCCTAAGAAAAAGTTGTCCCGCGGATCCAGCGACTTATGTTGATTCGAATTCTTTTTCTAACAAGCTTTGGGATTGAACACAAAAAAATTTCTCCTTTTTCCCCCTCATTTGTTGTAAAGGGTTAACTTATTTTTCAGGGATGTTGTGTTTGCTGGTTCAGATTTACAGTTTAAAATGGGTAAACTGGAAAAATGAATTTAAGGAAGTTTACACAAAAATTAGCGTGTAACGTTGCTTCCAAATAGCTAAGTTTTGTTAATGATCACACAGTGGGCTCGTATTGCATTCTTTTAAAAAGTGTATTTGATAGCATTTCATATGCACTTTTATATCCCGTATTATGTAATATGTACTTTTAAATAATTATGTGGAATCCAACATGTTAATACTCTAAAATATGCTGGGCCGTGCCCTCCTTGGTCATTTATTTGTGTTGGACCCAAGTAAGGGTAAAGATAAAACAGTTGGAAGAAATCACAAAATCTCATTAGTTTTTATTAACTAGTTTCTAGAATGTACGTATGTCACACATATCTTGTATATTGGTTATATTTAGGTTTATCTTTTTGGCATTTTGTTATGTGGAGTGTACATTGCAGATACTCTGGCTTTACAAACACAATTGGTTATTTCTTTGTACTTTATTGCTATCTTAAGTTTTTCTCGTGGTTGCTCTTTAAGAGGATGATCTCTGGAAGTTTTGTTTTTATGTACTTGAAGAAAATGTGACAAATAGTTTAGTGGAAAGAGAATAGGCTTTGGAATCAGAAGATCTGGATTCAAATCCCTATTTTCCTCTATATGTTTGAGACTTTGGGTAAGTTATTTTAGACTTTCTAAACTTTCCTTATCTGTAAAATGATGGTAATACTACTTCCTTCTTGGGATTTTTGTGACTGTTAAATGAGACCATGTATGGAAAGCTCATACATACTAGGTGCTTAATAATAAGTTTTAGCTATTTTATTCAAATTTTAAAGCACCTAGGCAGCATCTTTTGATAGGAAATTGTAATCTGGATACTCCCTTTTAATTAAAAAGAAGAGGCTTAAAGGAATTTAGATTAATAGAATTGCAGAGTTGAAATATCATCTCATCTAACTTTCTTTAAAATATTTTGTGCTTCTCAAACTTTATACACGCCTCTCTTGTAGCATCAGTATGTATTGTAACCATTTATGTAATTGTTATGTCTTTGTATTTGTCCCAGTGCCTGGTATGTGTTAGATGCTCAGGTGTTGAGTAAACTAATTCAGTTGGTAGTTGCCAGAGCCTGGATTTCAAATCATGCTGTGTCTTAATGTATACTGATCAAGGTTTAATTGAATCTGTCCAAACTTTTAATAAAATACCTTACATACTAAGAAGCAGTGATATTGGTATGGCTACCCCAGTAACACAGATTGGGCAGTTTTGCACGGAAACGAGCTAATGAGTGTTGAAAAGCAGTAGTTTTTGAGACCCTTCAAATGAAAGGTATTTGTGACTGAAGCCATTAAGCCCCCATTTGTTTCCAGTTTTACTTTTCATTGCTTCAACTTTGTTAGTCTGAAATTTGTGGTCAAAAAGGAAAAGAAAATAAATATAAAGAAGATGGGAAGAAAATATTGGAAAGAAATAAGAGCGAAGAAAATAGTGGGAATCTGCCGGGGGAGAAGGGTACCTGCATAATGAATATTTGTATACCTAACCCTGAATTGTACCCACCTCTTAAAAAAAAAAAGTGAAGAAAAGGTGAGGTGTAGAAACGAAACGGTTACAATGCCAGTGAGGGTCTAGAATAACAAGGATTTTGGATTGAAAAGAAGGAAAGTTTAGGGAACATAGATGAAATAACTTTAAAGGTGCATAGGGGTTTTTTGGTTTGTTAGTTTTTGAGTTGGGATCTCACTGCTGCCCCAGGCTGGAGTGCAGTGACTTTATCGCATCTCACCACAACCTCAATCTCCTGGACGAGCTTCTGCCTCAACCTCCTGAGTAGATGGGACTACAGGCATGTACCACCATACCTGGCTAATTTTCTCGCTCTCGGTCTGTCCTTTTATTTTCTATTCATTTTTGTAGAGATGAGGTCTTGCTGTATTGCCCAGGCTGGTCTTGGACTCCTGGACTCTAGCAGTTCTCCTGCCTTGACCTCCCAAAGTGCTGGGATTACAGGCATGAACCACTGTACCTGGCCTGTGTTTTTTTGTTTGTTTGTTTTGAGAAAGCAGGATTTATTGAGAGGACAGAAAAGCTCCCACAGCGGGAGGGCACCCAAAGGGGTTGCCCTGTTTTGTTTTAATAACTTATTTAAAGAGTCTCACTCTGTCACCTAGGCTGAAGTGCAGTGGCACGCCCATGACCACCTCAGCCTCAACCTGCTGGGCTCAGGTGGTCCCTCTGCATCAGCCTTCGAAGTAACTGAAACTACAGGCAAGTACCATCATACCTGGCTAATTTTTTGATTTATTGTAAAGATGAGGTCTCGCCAAATTGTTCAGGCTGGTCTCAAACCCGTGGGCTTAGGCAATCCTTCTCAACTCGGCCTCCCAAAGTGCTGGGATTATAGTCGTGAGCCACCGTGCCCGTCCTATTTTTTTTTTTTAATGGTTAGTTTGGGTTACATATAGTTTGGATTATCTTTCAATTCTTTTGAACCTCTTAAGTCTCAAAATATATTTATTGTTCCTGTCTGTATTTTTATCCTTTTCTGTTACCTTATTTTCACAGTCCTCATTTTATTAATGTTGAATTAATTTCCCTATTGTTTCTGCTGAGTGAAAGTTGTCAACTTTCTTTTCTTTTGGATTTTGAAACTTAAAAAAAAATGGGAAGTTTTAAACATATATACAAATAGAATGTTATAATTCACCCATAGTACCTATCGTCCAGCTTCAGTTATTACAAGCTAATGGTCTCTAATCGTCTCATCTCTACCCCCACTTTATTTTTATGCAAATCCTGTATTATGTTAGTTCGTCAGTGTTTTCAGAATTTGCTTTAGAATATTTAGGAAAAAATATGCTTATCACACCTAAAATTAACAATAGCAACTACTAAAAGTAACTCAATAGTTTCTAATATCAGATATTCAGACATTCAAGTTTTCCCAGTTGTATCTCACACACCTCTACCCACGTGTGTATATATAAAAATTGTTGGAGTTAGGATTCAGGTAAGATTTATAATTTGTTTATAATTGGTTGATATATATCTCAAGTCTTTTTATAAGCTCCCTACCTATTTTATACTGCAGTTTACTTGTTGAAGAAAAACTTTGCTTTTTATACATTATTTAGATAGTGCTTTGTTTCATCAACATGTGAATCCATTAGTTTTATGTAACTTTAAAAATGTACCCGATAGTTACTAGATCTCAACATAGGAAATACTGAAGTAAGCAATTAATTCCTATTTCTAATATAATTTTCAGAACTTACTCAAGTCTTAAAGGAACAAATACCCACCTGCTTCTTAAGTAAAGCATTTTGTTTACTATCTAACATTTTTTGAACACCTAATTTTTACAACAGCATTTTGAATGAGTAGTGTTTTTCTTTCCATTTTCACATGATGAAACTTAGGCTCAGGGTAACCAGCTTGTTCAGGATCACATTGTTAGCAAGCAGCAGGACCAGAGTTAAAACACTGAATGTAGAGTCTTAGCTGTTAAACCCTTTGCTACACTGTCTCTCTAAAGCTGAATTAAGAGTGTTAAATTTTACTTATGGGAGTTAACCAATTTTACGTGAAGTAATTCACTGGCACCCCCTAAGCAGGGTGGGGTATCTTCAGATCAGTGGAAATTTCCCCAAAGATTAGATTATTATGGATTGTAATGGGCTGACTAACAGTCAGTAGGGAGTAAACATGATGCAGGAAAAGAATGGCCAAACCCAAAAATGTGTTTGGGACTGATGCTTTTTATTATATTGCAGATTTTTGGCTCTTGCCATACGTGCTTGTTGTCTTTTGGACTTCATATACAGTTAAGAAGATACATTGTCCAATGTTGGATGAGCAATGTTGGGGTCATTAACTACTTTTAATGATTTTAAACTCTGGGTGATAGGGGTCTGTCTCTCCTACATAGACATTCTTTTTTTCTAGACCTATTTGACATTGAGTTTTATTTGTCTGTGCTTCTTTATCCCTAGATACTTTAGTATTTCCAAAAACAAGATTTTTTCATAGTCATGGTACAGTTACCAATTTCAATACATTTCACATTGATAGAATTCTTTAATCTACTGTTTGTATTCTAGTTTTTGTCAGTTTGGTTTTTATAGCAGTTTTTCCACCCTCTAATACAGGATCAGTGTAAGATCAGATATTGCATCTGGTTGTCGTGTTTCTTTAGTCTTCTTTTATCTGGAACATTTTCACAGCCTGCCTTTTTCTTTTGTGAAGTTGACATTTTTGAAGAATATGATCTGTTTTGCTCTTCTTTTTAATAGAACATTTCTCATCTTGGAGTTGTCTGATATTTTTTCTTATTTACATTCAAATTACGTATTCCTGAACAGAAAAATCATGTAAGTGATGGTATGTCCCCAGGGTAAGATCTGGAGGTTCATGATGTCCATCTACCCTTTATGGGTGATACTGTGTTTGGTCACATGCTTTGGTTAAAGTGCCTATTCTTCCCACCCCTTTGAATTAGTCTATGGAAAGACATTTTAAGATCATGCAAATATGCTACCCATCACCGTTTACCTTTATGTGTATCACCCACTCATGATTATTGCCTGAGCCATTCTTAATTAGGATGGTTACAAAATGATTTTCTACTTTGGCTGTTCTACATTTTCTAATAGGGATTCACTCTATAAGAGCCTTCTCTCCTTCTCTTCTCCCCCATCGATTGATTTACTGGTATGTAGTTATGGACTCCTGTTCTTTTTTTTTTTTTAGTGTTTTGTAATTTATTACTGTTCAGTTCTTTTCTTTTTCCCACTTCATATTTGTATGTCTTCCACAGTGAGATTCTTGGTTCCCAGCATCATCAAAAAATGTACTACTTGCTCAAGTCTATGACATATCTAAAATAACTGCATAATTGCTCCATCCATACCACTACAAAAAACTGACTTAATAAAAGAGTGAATATTTGTTGTTCTTCCCTTTTCCCTTGCTCCACTGAAACTGATGATATATAAATTGAATAGTGAGTTCCTAAATTACTTGGATTAATTTTGTTTTTCCCTTCAGTGGGTTGTGGTATTCATCTGAAATATGATTGGATTAGCTGCTTTCAGTTTTAGCTGTTTCTCTTCTTTGCATTTTTATTATTATTTTTTAAATATGTAGATTGTTAACATGCTTCCAAAGGCTAAAACAGTAAGATGTACTGCGTGACATATTTTCATATTCCTTCAATCTTTTCTATCCATTACCCCATTAGGTAACTAACTTTATTTTTTCTGTTGTTCTTCCTGGGTTTTTTTGTGACCATAAGCAGAGATATATGTTTTCTTATTCCACCCCTTTTTAAAAACACAAAACATGGTATGCTGTATATGTTCTTATGTACTTTGTAAAGACCTTAACTAAGGCTTTTGGCACTTTAAGGCATTTAGTCAGATAGTTAGGTATGCTTAATTGAAGATCTTAGAACCCCCTTTAAGTAAATGGGAACATTTGTACATCCGTGTATTCCATGAAAAAAGCAAATAACCAAATGGCGGAGAGGGCAACAATGTAGTTAGACTTCAGAAATAATTGAAATTGGGTATTGGATAGCTTCAGTATTGTATTTACTTTTTGATCCTGCTTACCTCTGTTATCCTTACTTGTTTGTTTCAGTGCTTGTACTTTCTTGATAAGGCAGTAAATAATGGCTGTCAACAGCATTTTAGTTTTACAAACATCTGCCACCTAATTTCTTTCTTGTTTAAAAAAAAAAAAAAACCCTGGGAAGATTTCTTTATACTAACTTGTGTTAAGTGATTTCTCTTGGATTAGTCCATTATATTTATTAGCGGTGAGAAGGTAAGCAGAACCACCAGTGCACATCTCCTGGGGAGGATCATTGACAATGAATACAGTGTTATACTTTAGAGACCTACTTATGTATGCAGTGCACATACTCCTAAACAATTAAAAGGTATATCTGATAATACTACAATTATCAAAAAGTTGTTTTCCTGGAAGTAAGAGCAGTATTAGCCCTTTGCATTCAGCTGTCCCCTCTCAGGCGACATAAAGAGATTGCCCATGATTATACAGGACAAACTTAACGCCAGTGCACATTTTTCAAAAATGTTTGTTTCCTTTAAGTTTTTCATTCAAATTACACGAAAAAGCAAAAAAGAGATGGAATATATAATGTGATATACATTAAAAAATTAGTTGGCTTATGTAGAAAGAATGTGTGAAGTGCTTTCACAGTGGTGTACAGATTGGACAATAAACTACATATTAATGTGAAAGGAAGAAAACGAGACTGCATTGTCTTCTTGAGTAGAAAAACACCAAGTGGAAGACATCAAACAAATTATTGTTGCACAGCATGTATCAATGAGCCTATAATGCATGTTGGTAACTGTTATACATGTTACCAAACGTTAGAAAAATATAAGATTAAATTTTGATTTTTTTTGTCATAAATAAGTTCCTCAATGTCCATTATAAGGCAGATATCACAATAAAACAATTGGTCCCATTAAAATGAAGTGAATTGTTTTTCACTGTTTTGTCAAAAGTACGATTGAGTTGCTGGTAGGTTATCCATGAGATATCTCCAAGTGCAAAGGGTTAAATCATTGCTTTATGAGATTGTTAATATCTGGTTCTCGTGGTGATCTGTTCCTAGCATTGTGTGTTAGTTAGCAATTGATTTTTTTTTTTCAAATCTGAAATCACGGTATTTATTTGTCCTTGAAGGTAGCAGTGAAATTTGCGATGCCCTTCATAATGCCAAATAATGTTTCTAATTTTCTGCTTTTTTTTTTTTGCTTTGACCATTTCCTTGAATGGACCACATTTTGCATTTTAGCATTCAACACGATGCACTGTATCTACACTTGTGACACCTTCAGAATTACTACTTACATACCTTTTGTGAGATGAGAGGACCAAAACGTTAATGGTAGTAAAGAGTTGACTGACTGAATGGCTTTATCTACTTGGTAGGAGAGATTAACAGATTAAATGCCAAGACAGAATGACATGTTAGTTTTTGTGGCTGAATAAACAATTGGATTCTTGTATTAACTGGCTGTTGTAATAACTGCATTTTTAGGTACTAAAGTGAATTTATGTATTATGAGACAGACAAGCAGCACCAAGTGAGGTTGTGTGGGTATATCTAGAAAAATAATGTTAATGGTAATTTTCCCTTTGTGGTAAGATGAAAAATTTTTATTCTTTTCTGTATGTCAGAAGGATGGTTTTTCTTTACTTTTGGGGGGAGAGTGGGTTACGAACATGTATTGCTTTTTATGATTAGAAATAAACAAAGCTATAAAATAAACTTATACTTAATATATTAGGGGAACCTCCCAAAACAATTATTTTTTGGAGAGTGAGCTTCTTGTAGCATACAGGCTTCTGCTAGGTAAGTATTCTAGGAACCTAGCTAGTGCTATTGTGAGAAGCTGCATTTGGCTTCAGTGAAGTTTTTTTTGGAGATTGTTTCAGCATGTTTGCTCATTTCATGATGGGTGATTTACGAGCACACTGAGCTGAATGTTAGCAGTTTTTGACCAAAAATTGCACAACCTCCGTACCCTACCTTCCCTGTTCACCTAGTCTAGCCCCAAGTGCCTTTTTAAAAAATTTTTTTTATTTCCCCCATGAAAAAAAAAACTCCTGAAGGGTAAACGTTTTGCCAGTGTGGAAGAGATGAAACGAAAAACAGCAGAAGCACTAAAAGGCATCAAAATCAATAAGTTCAAAAACTGTTTTGAGCAGTGGAAAAAACATCTTGATGGGTGTAATGGCATCAAATGGACAGTATTTTGAAAGTGACTGAGGTTTAAACATGTAAGAATAAATGCACAATTTTTTATAAATACTAGTGGTTTCTTTCTTTTTTTTGGTCCCCCCCACACATTTGTGATACAGAAAAAAACACCAGGGGATATGTAAATTCTGTTGTGATATGTTACTTCCTAACTATATTTTACTTAATCTGTAAATTTGGATTCCTTTGCTCTGGGGTTGTTTTGAAACTCAAATGAGATCATGAATATTTAAAGTACTTTGTAAACCATGAAGTACAATAATGTCCAAGTGTAAAGTTTGGTATAAATCTTCATAAATTTTTTCCTTATGAATCTAATGGGACCATTATGATCTGGTGTACTAATTTTTGATGATGGTTTTGGATTATAAGAGATTGTCTACTGATATTTGTAAAGACAATTAAGGACTCTCTTCTGAAAGCCTGCATCAAAATAATAGGCAGTTCTTGATTGTCCATGGTAGAAGACATCTCAGAAACACCTTATGGAATCTATTAAATTTAATAAATAAATTCTGGTGATATCTTTTTAATTCATCAAGCCATTTCTTCATGCCTTCCTCAAGAACTCAGTTGTTGTTTTTTTTTACTGTGTTCTTTTTTATTTTGTTTTTTAAAGTTATTTTTATGTTAAAGATGTGGGGTACAATTCAGGGACTACTATGTGCTTCTAAAATAATGTTTATGGTTGATATTGAATATTTCTTATTTTACAGTGGCATGTTTTAGTTCTCAGAAGAACTTAGATGAGAGGTTTTAACTCTTACTTGTTACAATAAGGTAGTTCAAAGGTTCAGGATGTCTTGACCATTAAATATCCTGTTTTTGAAAAATATTAAATAGAGAAAATTAAAATTGAAAATAGCAAAGAGCATAGTTCTCATTTCATACAGAAATGTTTGACGTACTCCCACTCCCCTACTCACACATGCATGCACATATATAAAACTAGACCAAACTGTACCAGAATATTAGTTTACCCTGGGTGACAGTTTTTTTAGTAAGGACTTTATTTGCTACTTTTTATTGTTTTCTATAACATATTATATAATTGGGAATAAAATATTTGTTTTAAATAACTAATATTTAATTGCAGTTGTTTGCGGTGGAATTAATAATTAAGAACTCTGATTTCAACTCACATTTTTCTAAGTTAGTTTAATGATTTTAGAAGATGGCTATCTATAAATTCCTTTGGGTGGATAAACCTCTATGATCGGAGCTTCTGAGGTTTAAAAGCTTTATAATGGCTGTCTTAATTTGCTTGGTGGTTTTCCAGGTGTTAATGCCAAATTTACCTTTGTCTTTCTGGTTCCTGTTTCTTGTCGCATTTGTTTCAGGTTATGTCTTTCTTTCTTTTGTTGTTTTGTTTTGTTTTTTGGGTTTTTTTTGAGTTGGAGTCTCACTCTGTCACCCAGACTGGAGTGCAGTGGCCGCTCCCAGCCACCGCAGCCTCGACCTGCTGGGCTCTGGCGATCCTTCCGCCTCAGCCTTCCAAGTAGCTGGAACTACAGGCGTGTACTACCACGCCCAGCTAATTTTTTGATTTATTGTAGAGATGAGGTCTCACCAAGTTGCCCAGGCGGGTCTTGAACCCGCGGGCTCAGGTAATCCACTCACCTCAGCCTCAGGCTGAGCCACCGAGCCCGGCCAGGTTATGTCTTTCAAAAGACAAATAGTTTGTTTTCTTTGGTGTGGCACAACCTCATTCTTAATTAGACGTTTCTTATCATGAACTCTTCGCTTGTTTTGCTATATTTTACTTTCTTCATTTTACAAGTTAACATTTTCCGCTGAAAGGTAGAGTAAAACAAAGACAGTGAAATATGAAACTTTAATAATTGATGAAAAGTCAGGTGGGAAGGAAAGATGAAGGGAATCATTAAAATGAGATTTTATACTTAAATCGGAATTTGTTATTTATACATTGCTTGTTAATCATAACAGATTAGTTGATTGGTTTTTTTTGTTAGACTTTGATGTGATAATGTTAGATTAGATTGAGAAGAATGAAGTCATCTTCAGTAACTCATGTTGATTTTTTTTACTTTTCCACCCTTTTTTTGTTAAACACGTCATGCCTAATATTTAGCACTTAAACATTTTGTCTTGGAAACTTTTACTGATTGATTGATTTTTGAGTCAAAGTCTCACTTTGTCACCCAGGCTGGAGGGCAGTGGTACGCTCATGGCCACCACAGCCTCGACCTGCTGGTTTCAGGTGATCCTTCCACCTCAGGCGAACACCACCATGCCTGGCTAATTTTATTTATTTATTTATTGTGGAGACATGGTCTCCATGTTGCTCAGAGACTTGGTCTCCATGTTTCTCAGGCTGGTCTCGAACCCCTGAGCTCAGGCAGTCCTCTTGCCTGTACCTCCCAAAGTGCCAGGATTACAGGCATGAGCCACAGTGCCTGATTGATTTTGGAATTTTATTCACTAGAATTGATGGAGAAGGACATGGGAATTAAGCGACAAAGAAAAGAAAGGTGGTAATGCTGGGACTTGCCTGCCTTTGTGTTAGGTTTGAAGAAATGACGCCTCCGAATTATGTAATTACAAAAGGAAGGCTTTTAATACCTTATAAAAAAAAAGCTTGAAATAATAAGCACAAGCATTCTTTTAGTCAAAACACTTTATTTGGAGTGGATGTGAATAATAACTGTAAGAGAGAAGACCATACAGTGACTTTTCTAAATTATTAAAAGTGTACTTAAAATTTTTAATAATATAAAATTATGCAAATGAAATATGACTATATGGTAGTCTCCCATTATCCATAGTTGCAGTTACCCACAGTCAACCACGCTCTAAAAGTAGGTGAGTGCAGTATATTTTGAGAGATAGAGACAAGTTATGACTTTTGTTACAGTATATTGTTAAAAGTATTCTCTTTCATCATAAATTATCATTGTTAGTCTCTTACTGTGCCTAATTTATAAATTAAACTTTATCACAGGTACATATATATAGGAAAAAATATGAGGATTGGTACTATCCATGGTTTCAAGCATCCAGTGGGGATATTGGAACACATTCCCCAAAAAGAAGGGAAGACAACTATACTCTTAAAATTTCGTTTGCAAAGAAAATGTAACATTGTTTAAATTTCTGTAATTATTGAAGATAATGTTATTTGGCATGTAGACCATAGGCAGAATTTTTAAAATATTTTTAAAAATGTATTTAGTTCTTATCAATGCCCAGCATTGTGTGTCATGCTTCTAATTTAAAATTCACATAATTTTAGTGGGAATTTTAATAGAGCTGAGGACACCTGAACAAATTATGGTAAAGTAATTGATCATAATTTCTCTTTTTGTGACAATGTTTTGTTGAACTATTTTGTCAGAAACTTTTCTACCAGGATTAGAAATAATATGGTAGCATTAAAGGTATTCGATGATTTTATGTCAGTGGATAACTGTGTGGAAATGTTACTAAATACAAACTAAAGTGATATAAAATAAACTTTAAAAGTAAGAAATTTGCATTGGAATAAGTTAGGAATATTGGATTAAAGGAATTTGTTCTCAGAAAGGAAGTTGCCACAAGTGACCTATTGGAAAGAATGACATTTGCTTCTAATGGTGGGCTTCCCAGGATATATGAATGTCAAGAGAGAAACTTTCCTACCCCTGGCTAGCAGGTCCTGGAATTAGAGTGCTTAATAAAAAACTATAGCTGAACAGGCCTCTAACTCATCTTCCCAAGAGAAGGAAGATCATTCTTAAGGAGACCCCTAGGCTATTAACTTATTACTCTGTCCTCATTATTTTAGATTTTAGGATGGGAATAACCCTTTGGGAGCTATAGTATGGTTTTTTTTTTTTTTTAAAAAAGACTCCTAAAAATGCAAACAAGCTGTGAACCTTTGCATATTGATAGTTGGTATTCCTTACTGGGAAAGGCCTTTTAATTCTTCATGGGAATTCCAGACTGTTCTGTGAAAGACTGCTGTCTTTCAGGACTGATATTCAATAACTATACACTGATACAGTTATGCCAATGATTAAAATATAGAAATAATTCTGCCTTGATTAGTAAGCAGCTGATGCTCCAAGGGTGGACCCCCCACTTTCCCCACTCTTCTAGTCCCTCTCCTATGGCTTCCCACCACTATTTCCTCATGCTGCAGCAACTAAAAGTTTAAGGGGATAGACAAAGGAGGAGTTCAGGATTGCGCTTTCACACTGTAAGGCACCTATGTTCTTCTGACTGTTAATTGCATGTGTTTTACTAGTTACTAAAATATTTCAGACATCACCCCTGGGTATATACATGAAGAAAAACTGAGGTTTGGGAAGTGCAAAATGAAAAAAAAAAAAGATTTTTTAAAATAAACAGCAGGGCTTCTCAAAGCCTTTAATGTGCTGATAGGCATTGTACCCCTCTGAGAAGCAAGTAGAGTGCGTTTCAGACTTTCTTGACCAGGGATCTTCTTTGCAGAAGACCAGTGCTACAGGACACTAGTATTCTGGAGAATACAGTTTGTGAAGGACTGTTCTCTTGGCATTCTGTAAATATATATTTGTATCAGTGTAAAGCAATGCTAGGCACTTTAGGAAATACTTAGGTAGGTTTTTGCCTATGAAGAATTCAAAGTGTAGATACTTCCAGCTGATACTTGTTCACATTTACATATAGTAATGTGGTGATTGATAGAAATCAATTCCTTTTGTGTTTTATTTTGGGGGAGAAACACTACTATTTGAAAGCTTGTACTTCTGAAGTTGTAAGAGGAGTCTTCACCAAATGGGGAAAATGGTGCAGAGTAACTAGATGATAAACTGCTTACATGGCAATGGTTGTTTTTTAGGATTGTGTAAAGACAAAGTTGTTCTTGGAAGTAATTTTATTATGTAGAAGATAGGTACAGGTTCATATGATTTATGATTGTTTAACAAGACGGAGTTTTTTAAAAGTGAACATTTTTTACAGGGAATTTGAGGATCATTGTTCAGTAAGCTTGTGTCTGGTGCTTGTATCTGGTGAATCAAAAGCTTATGTATTTTTTGTTTTGTCGTGTTTCATTCTAATTGGAAAATAATTATGCATGTTAATAATGAGGACTTTGGATGTCATCATTCAAATAAAGTTAACAAATATTTGAGTCTTTTGAGTAGGAATAAGGTTTATATGCTTGGGAGATAAGACTTAACCAGGAACATAGACTTTTAATTGACAATAAATGTTTGAAAAAGACCATGGATATGAGCTTTTACAAACGTAAGATAGTAAGTGTTAGGAGACCGAATCTGGTTCAAGCAAAAATTAAAAAAGGTTGTTGAATACTCTGGGCCTTGGTGGTCAAGGGAGGTTTACTGGAGGCTGACCTTGAAGGATGAGTAAAGTCAAGTAAATCAGCATCCAAGGCAAGATTGTTTTGTTTGTTTATGATCGGAAGAGATGAAGGGAATTGAGAAGAGAAGAATCGGAACAAAGGCGTAGCTGGAATATATGTCTGGTAAAATTAGAAAGATGGAGATGGGGTAGATTGACTGGATCTTAAACATAAAGCTAAGAAATAAACTGAATGAGAGACTCTTGAGTTGTGAACAGAGAAGTTACATGGTAAGAATGCCCTTTTGTAAAGGTTAAATGTGGCAGCATGTAAAATGGTTGGAAGGGAAAGTGTTAACCAGATAAAGATGATTTCCCAACTAAATTGGCATTTCATTAACGTTATGTATGAAGAAAAAAATATATAGTAATGGGTAATTGTAGCTTGAGCCAGAAAGTGTTAATCAGCAAATAGGATCTATGGTATGGATTTTGATAGCAGACATAGATGCCTCAAGACCTCACATTTTCCACCCTGCATTTTGATCTGATATAAAAATGGGGACCTGATAAAAAGCACAGGCATAGTCTGTGCTTGCTTGCTTTTCTTTGTCTGTCTGTGTCTCTCTCTCTCTCTCTTTCTCATTTTAAAGTTGTGGAATATATGTGAGAATTTGCTGCATGAGCATATCACATGGAGGTGAGGTTTGGGCTTCTAGCAAGCCCTCTCCTAGTAGTGAACATGGTACTCAGTGGGTGGTTGTGCTCTCCTTATCCCCCTTTCCTCCCTCTTTTAGCAGTGCCTGGTATCTTTTGTTCCTGTCCTGCATCTGTATTCCCACTGTTTAGTGTTCATGCAGTATTTAATTTTTGTTTCTGAGATAGTTCACTTAGAATTATGGTCTCCAGTTGCATCCATCTTACTGTAAAGGACATGATTTTGTTCTTCTTTATGGCTATGTAGTATCCCATTGTGTTATATGTACCACATTTTCTTTATCCAGTACACTTTCAGTGGGCATCTGGGTTGCTTTCAAATTTTTGCTACTGTGCATAGCTGCAGTAAACATACGGGTGTATGTGTCTTTTTTCTAACTGTAAGAAGGAAGGCAAGTTTAGGTGGCTGCTGGCCTTAGTCCAGAATGATAGCTAAATTATTGTTTGCTGAGATGTGGGTTGGAGTGGGTAATGCTACACTCTGATGGACTGATCAGCAACCAGTTTCTACTAATATGATACTTGGGAACGGCAAGATATTTTGCTTGCATCTATTAGTATTTAAGAACATAGATTATGGGGCCAAATTACCTTAAATGCAAATCCTAGCACAGCCATGAGTAAGCTATTTAACCTCTCTGTGCCTTGGTGTCTTTTATTTGTAAGATTGTACATATCTCGGAAAGTTGTGAGGATTAAATGACTCAATACATGTAAAGTACTTAGAACAATAACTGAGACATGAACAATACTCTATAAAGTTAATCATTACAATCGTCCATATATATTTGTCTATACTCTGACTATGGAAGAAATCCAAGGAGTTACTGGTTTTGTTAAATATTATGTTCTGTGTGATAACTAATTCTGTGCTGTCACATACTGCTTTGTTAGACTGTCAAGTTATTGGTGACAAGTTTTTATCTTATAAGAAACAACTGTTTAATAACAGGAACTAAACTAATAATAGTTTAGTTGCCATGTGGGATTTATTAGATATGAAGGCCGATTCCAAGGAAGACTGTGTTCTAAAGAAATGGGTCTAATAAAACTTTAGACTTACAGTTTTATTTTTATTGTTCTTATTTCTGATAACATGCATATTAAATATGTGTGCATTTCTAAGTATTTTAATACCTTCACTTTTTTTTTTTCCAGTATTAAAGCGTGAAATAAATCCCCAGTGTTTTTCAAGATTATTAAAAAGGAGTTGTAATTACCGCTCAGCACCTAGGACAGCACCCAGTGCAACACACACACACAAAAACATGAACTCTGGCTTGAGGTTTGGGGTTTGTGTTCTGGATTCAGGAAAGAAAAGAAGAGAAAGTTTTTTAGGAAATTAAAAATCCTCGTAAGCTCTTACTCTGAAAAGTATATGAAATGCTGAATGGTTTCATGGCTTTATTTCAAAATGTTTTACACTGGCTGTAGAACCCACTTCATGAAGTAGTTTGAGTTAAAATGATCTAATATTTGTGTTTTAACTTTCAGCTTTGTGTTATTCTTGGAAAATTTCGCACCACTTGTGAATTCCTTGAACCTGGGCATTGCAAACCCACTTCTGTTGGGGCCATCTCCTTTGCACTTTGCTCAGATTAAGACTCAGTTGGCGCTTCAGCAGCTGAATGCCGTTGCCTCACATGGTTCAACACCACCTTATACTTTATTAAATCAGGCTTTCTTGAAAATAGCCATGTCAAGACCCGGGTTTAATCCTCGAGGAAACTTTCCACTTCAAAGGCCACGAGCACCTAACCCTTCTGAGATGAGGCCTCCAGGACCATTTATGAGGCCTGGATCTATGGATCTTCCAAGATTTTACCCGGCAGGGAGAGCCCGTGGAATTCCACACAGATTTGCTGGCCATGAATCTTATCAGAGCATGGGACCACAGAGAATGAATGTTCAGGTAACTCAACACCGAACTGATCCAAGATTGACCAAAGAAAAATTGAATTTTCATGAAGCACAACAAAAGAAGGGGAAACCTCATGGTAGCCGATGGAATGAGGGGCCTCATATGTCTGCATCAGTGGGAGTGAAGCAGAGGTCGATAACACAGGTTACAGAGCAGAGTCCTAAAGTACAGAGCCGCTATACAAAAGAGAGTGCCTCAAGTATCTTAGCAAGTTTTGGATTATCTAATGAAGACCTAGAAGAACTTAGTCGCTATCCTGATGAACAGCTAACTCCTGAAAATATGCCATTAATTTTGAGAGATATAAGAATGCGAAAAATGGGGCGCCGATTACCTAATTTACCTACCCAGAGCAGAAATAAAGATACACTTGGTAATGAAGCAGTTTCAAGTAATGTGATTGATTATGGTCATGCAAGCAAATATGGCTACACGGAAGACCCTCTTGAAGTACAGATTTATGATCCTGAAATTCCAACTGATGAGGTCGAGAATGAATTTCAGTCACAGCAGAGAATTTCTGCATCTGTTCCCACTCCAAATGTGATATGTAATTCTATGTTTCCTGTTGAAGATGTGTTTCACCAGATGGACTTCCCCAGTGAGTCCTCCAATAATCAGTCCTTTTTCCCAGTTGAGAGTGGAACCAAGATGTCAGGTTTACACATTTCAGGAAGGCAGACAGTCCTTGAACCCGTAAAATCTGTCAGCCATCCCATTAACAAAACAGTTAGCCAGTCAATGAGTCAGTCTCTGATGCCTCCATCTATGAACCAGCGACCTTTTTCATCTGAATTAATTTCAACTGTAAGCCAACAAGAGAGGATCCCACGTGAACCTGTGATTAATTCATCTAATGTACATGTTAGATCAAGAGGAAGTAAAAAGAATTACCAGTCAGAGGCAGACATTCCCATTCAGTCTCCCTTTGGTATTGTGAAAGCATCATGGCTACCAAAGTTTTCACATGCTGATGCCCAGAAGATGAAGAGACTTCCAACCCCTTCTATGATGAATGATTATTATGCAGCATCTCCAAGAATATTTCCACATTTGTGTTCTCTGTGTAACGTAGAATGTAGTCATTTGAAGGTGAGTGTTTTTAAAGATCACTGTATAATGATGCCCAGCGCCCAAACTTTCTCTAAATCCTGATATGTCTGCTGGTGTTAACTAGGCATTAAGGAAATGGCAGAAATTAATTTTGATTGCAACCTCAACACTTAGTTGTAATCTTAATTAGCCCTGGCCTTAGTATTGAATTGAATGTTAGGTTTTCTGTATTGCTGTGATTGGGTACACCATATAGTCTGTCAATTTATTTTGAACTTTTAATTAGTTATCCCACTTGTATAACTTAAAATTTATATAACATAACTCTGTACTTGCAAGACAATGTCACATGGACTTACCTTTCTCTAAATAAGAGGTTCTGTTAGTATAAAAATGTAAAAAGTTGGTATAATTCATTTCTGCTGCACACTTTTAAAAGACAGTCTATTTCAGCCTTGCACTTATCTGCTAAAGACAGTTAATGTCAATGTAAATATTTTCTGACTTTATATAGAGTAGTGATCTTTAGTATTCATTGAGAAGAATCTTCCTAAAATAACTACATAACAAAAGTTAGTAAAGATGTATTAATTATTTTGGAATCAGCTGTGGGCTCAGAAAATGGAGTATAAAATGGTAGAAATTTGGAGAGAAAAATAAGATTTAGGTACCTTCATAGTAAGAAGGAAGTATTTTGTAGAAGCACTGAAGAGTAGTATAATGTAGAATGCACTATTTGGATAGTAATCGTTGGTAGATTGAATAGGAATTCTTAAGTAACTTTTATTTACTTAGATATGTTTGGAAACTGCTGTTTCTTCGATTATGATTTGTACATCTTGATTGTAAATGGTTAGAAGGGAATTTACTTCCCCTGGGAAGAAGCTTTCATTCAAGGCCATAGCCTTGAATTGATTGTCTTCTTTGAATAGGCTTAAAAATCTGTAGATGTTAACACTCTCATTTTTTTCACCTTCTGTTACTGCCCTTTTATTCTCTTTCCATTATCTACTCATCAGGTCTTAGTCAACAAGACCATGATACCTAGATCTGATGCTTTTGTCTTAAGGCTAACTATAGCAAAAGAAAACAGCATACTACCCCAATTAAGCCAGATTTGTTGAATTCTATTAAAATAATAGTTGCCTTATTCTGTCAAAAGGGATAGCAAAGTCTTGACCTTGAAAAATCTCAGATTAATTCATAGCACTTAGTTGTAATCTGTAAGTAGCCCTGGCCTAAGTATTGCATTAGACTTTCTGTATTCCTGTGACTAGGCATACCATTTATTTTGAACTTTTAATTAAAATCATGATGAATCTAAGGAAACATCTTAAAGTACTTGAAGTTTTAATTTTTATTCTATAGAGTAGAAAAAGCACACATTTATTTAGTATGTACTTATGAATATCAGTTTTGTGCTAGACTTCTGTATTAGGTATTAGCTCAGAAATGAAGTATGTAAAATTTAGATATTTGTAAGCAGTTTATATACAGTCTCATTGAGGAGAAAAACTGTACACCCAAGGAATTACTTAACTTGTTTAGGTATGCTATAGGGGAGAGATGTTTAACATTTTTATCTTGATTCAAGATTGTATCAGTTAGACAGTGTCATCAATTCACCAATTTAATCACATACTGTTAGATATACAATAGTATATATAGTATGATTTAAAAGTATACATGTACTTTCTGATATCGAAAGACATTTATAGTCTAGTTAGACTAATGGTATGACATTTACTAAATGCACTAAGTCTGGACTAGAACGATCTGGAAAAGAAGACTTCATGGAGTAGGTTAAAGATGGGTCTTGAATGATGAGGAGGCTTCAGGTATGCCTATATGAAGGGGAGGAAGAATGACTGAGGCAGGTTTTGAGAGAAGACTACATTGCATTGCAGTAGGAGACAATTGGGGAAGAGTGATGAGCTTGTTAGAAAGAAGTATGAAGGACCTTGAAAAGCTAGCCTAAGACTTTAGACTTCCAGCGAGAGGCATGAGGAAGACGTGAAGTGACAAGTTGAACGTGTATTCTAGGGAGATCTGACTAAAGTGTGCAGGGTGAAAAGAAATGAGTAGAGATGGGGTAGGGCCTCTAATTGGAAGCTTCCTTAGTTATTCAGGTGTAAGATGGTGAAAGCATGGGTTGCATTGGTAAAAGTAAAAATTGAGAGGATAGTAAATAATTTAGTGATATTAGAACTCACAGAGATTACCGTTTAAAAAACACATTTTTAGCAGGCAGCACAACAGAATGGGGCACATCTAAGTAATGAATTCTTCACTACCAAATGGCCAAATGATAGGGATTTATAAACATGGATTTAGATGGTACAAACTAATTCTTGCTTCTGTGATATATTTTGCTGCTTTGTAAGTGTGCATTTATATGACATACATAGCAAATAAATGTAAATTTCCAAATGAAAAATTTTTCCTTACTGGATAACTGATGATATTTATGTTCCCCACCTTCAAGTCTTTTAAACTATAGCCTGAAGATATTCTTTGGGAATGCAACAATAGAATGTGGAATGCATTTGTTTCTCAGTTGGGGTTCAGATTTTTAAAAAGGTACCTTCCTTGGTTTGGAGGTTAATGTCTTTCTGACTGAAATAATTTTGTTTGAGAAATAACTGACCAACAAAAATTGTCGAGTTAGTTGGAGGATATAGTGAACTCTGATATGAGTAGGTAATTTCATACTTTATGTTTTGAGCCTGCCTGAGTCTGCAGTTCTTTCAGCGTCTCCAGCTTAATGAGTAATTGTTACTATTTCTCTGAAGAATCAGTGCTACTTTTGGGCCATTAACCAACCTGGATATTGTTAATAGAGAATCTGGAAATTGGAGTGGAATAGGTATATTTATTGAGCTTAAAGCAAGTGATGTTAATGCGTGAAGCACTCCTGTTAAAAGACAATAAGAGAATGTATACGTATGTGTTGAACTGGAAAGAGTATATCTTAAATAAATAAGGCAGCCATCATTGTCAGCTGATAGTTGTTGTAAGAATGGTATCCTGTATTATCGTGCCTTCGTATTTTTTCAAGAAAAGCTGGAAATCTGGATTTGGGGTAAAATCTCTGGATTTTTAAATGTTGCCAACTTACTCAGATAACATTTTATGGTCCAAATAAATAATGCTCAACCCACTGCCTACCAGTGTGTCTGTTTTATGTAAACAATGTCCAGTTAATATCAAAACCATGGGTTTAGCACTACTAGAAACTTTTAACTCCTAATCTCTTCTAGCTTTCTGTTTGTACAACTGAGCAGGATATGCAAACATTTCTTTATTGCAGTCCACAATTAGTTCCATGGCTTAATGAAATAGTTTAGGGCTTGTCATAACTTGTTGCTGAATATGAATTGATACTGAGTATTGCAAGTAGCACTCACTCACTTTCAGATAGTTCTTGCCATGGCAAAGTCCGAAATTAGTGTCAACTGTGATTTTAACTGTGGAAACTTCTAGTTCGTCTTCAGCAATGACCTAAACTAAAATGTTTTTTGAAGCAGAAATAATATTTTTGTTAAAGGAAGTTTTAAAATACAGAACTGTTTAGTAAGTTTTCTGCCTTTCCAAATGCTGGAGGAACAATAAAACATTGAGTAATATACATATTACTTTTAACTAATTGCTTCACTTTGGACACTGTATTTTTGAAAACTGTATTGACTTTTTTCTTTTTTTAAATCAGATGTATCTTCTAGAGCTATTTGTGGGAACAGATTGTAATTTTAGTGTAGATTTATTTGTAAATGAAGTGATTATAAAGCATTTTGTTAATTGCAAAGCTCTGTATGTAAGGGATATTGTGTCTTTTAAATGATGTTACTTTTCTTTAAATCTTGAAAATAAATTAGATTCAATCAGCAGCAGTTTTTCATATTTTTATGAATCTTATCATTTGCCAATATAGTGAGTACTTGTTTGGAATGGTTCTGGCCTATGAGTTAGTATTTTTTGGTTGTTGATGTTATTAGCATGAATTTTAGATATAAGTGATTAAGATACTGTATTTTAAAGATGCTGTTTCACAGATACCATTTTATTTATAGAATGAATGGTGTTTTTTGGAGTGTAGTTCTTATATTTGAGATAAGTTATTTTCTGATCTATGGTTTTATTTTCTCCAAGTTTAATAATAATTGATTATATATTGATTTAAAAATAAGTGTCCATGAGTATGATTTTAAAAAATATTTTCTATACTAAGATGTTTTAAAGTGGTACCAGTGAGGTTTGGTGTTGAGTGCATTTGTTTTGAGACCTTTAAGTTTTGTTTGTGAAAATTTTATTGAACAGCCAAATGCTATTTATATTTGTTCAATTTTTGAAAAATAAATACTTTTTTTGGTCATTTTAAAAAGACGTAATTCATTAGTCAGCATGAGGAATATTCTAATTTCAACCTTTTTCTTCTTTTACAATAGGATTGGATTCAGCATCAAAATACATCTACTCATATTGAGAGCTGTCGACAGTTGCATCAACAGTAAGAACATTTTTTTCTTTTTTTTTAAATGACATCCTTGAGTCATAGTTTTTTTCTGTTTTATAGATAGCAAATTTGTAAAATAATTTTTAAATATGACTTAAATATTTTTCGTGTGATACTTTGGAGAAAAGTACTTTTAGAAAACTTTTGCCTACTTAAAATAATAATTTTGTAAAAGTACATTTTATATTTTTTCAAATTGGGTGAATTCAGTCAGAATTTCCTCTGACTCCTTCCTGACTTAATTCCCAGTAATTAGACTTTTTATGCCACTGGTTCATTCTTTGCTGACATGCCTTCCCCAGAATGGTTTACCTACATCAGAGCAGATATCCTTTCCTTCTCCTATCTCCACCCTTTCCTGAAGGATTAATAACTAAAAACAAATGCAAACCAAACATCAGCTTTTCTCTGACTTAGAACCTGTTTTCAGAGTATTGCTTAAGTAACAAATGAACAAACTATATGTCTTGGTTCTCAACCTTGGTTCTTCGATTCTTCCACCTTTTCCTTCTTTAAGACAGGGCACCTGTGAAGGTTTAGCTACAGAGGTGAAAAGTGTGATCTTAACACAGTGCTCCTCTATCCCTTGGAGTAACATAAAATTAAATCTTGTTTCCCATTGCATCATTAAACAGTTCCTAGTCACCAGATGAATAGTAATGTGTTCTTGGGTAAAAGGATTTGAGATTATTATTCAGGACCCTTCGAGTTGCAAATGATAAACTTAACTCAAAATAGGGGGGTTTTTTTGTTTTTTTGTTTTTTTTCTTGAGTTGGTGTCTCACTCCGTCGCCCAGATTAGAGTGCAGTGGCGCGTTCACAGCCACCCAGAGTCGACCTGCTGAACCCTGGCGATCCTTCCGCCTCAGACTTCCAAGTAGCTGGAATTACAGATGTGTGCTACCACACCCAGCTAATTTTTTTATTTATTTGATTTATTTTAGAGATGAGGTTTGCCAGGCAGTTCCTTCAACCTCAGCCTCCTAAAGTACTGGGAATACAGGCTTAAGCCACCGCGCTTGGCTAAAATAGTTTTTAAAGTAAGAGAATTTATAAACTTATTTAACTTAACTGGGTAGCTTAGGGGTGGTTCTAATTTCAGGAGCCACTGAATTGCATGGTGAGAAATCAAGACTTCAGAAATATTTCAATTTCTTGGCTGTTCGCTTATACATTGGCGTTATGTGATCTTAGGCATACTTCCTCCCCATAGCAAAATAACCCACCATTGTTTTGGGCTTAAGTGATTTGTATCTCTGGCATTTCTAGGAGTTGCTGTTATTGTTTTTAAGCAATTTTTCCCCTATAACTCCTGCAAAAGTCCTTGGTGAGGGAGTTCTACTTTTTTCTGTCTATTTGTTCCATCTGGGCCCCCTAGCCTATAGCATTGTGCCTGTCCACATTGAGGGCAGATCTTCTCAGTCAGCTGACTCACATGCCAGTCTTTGAAAATATCCTAACAGATATACTCAGAAACAATGATTCACCAGCCATTTGGCATGCTCAATTCAGTTAAGTTGATACCTAAAATGAACCACCACATTAGGTTGTGGCTCTTGACTAACATGGCTTTCTCTCCACTGCAGAAAAAAATTTAACAAATGATTCAGATTTGATTAGGTGCTTGAGTTCCTCATTCTTTGTTCTTTTAAGCTGCGTTGTATGGGTATACTTTATTCTGTTTAGTCATTCCTCTGTTGACATATATTTAGATCCTTTTTTTTGAGTTGGAGTTTGACTCGGTCGCTCAGACTGGAGTGCAGTGGCCGCTTCTGGCCACCGCAACCTCGACCCACTGGGCTCTGGCGATCCTTCCACCTCAGCCTTCCGAGTAGCCGGAATTACAGGCGCGTGCTACCACATCTGGCTGATTTTTGATTTATTCTAGAGATGAGGTCTCACTGCCCAGGCGGGTCTCGAACCCGCAGGCTCAGGCAATCTGCTCACCTCAGCCTCCCAAAGGCGCAGGATTACAGGCTGAGCCACCGAGCCCGGCTTAGATTCTTACTCCTTTTTTCAAGGCTTATCATGTTGTCTTTGTCTTTGTTACCTCTTTCTGGATTATAACACAGTGATAGTTGAGAAAAGATACAGTGTACAGAATTTTAGTATTAAAAATAAATAATTTGCCTGAGCCTGCCCGGGCAACTTGGCGAGACCTCATCTCTACAATAAATCAAAAATCAGCCGGGCGTGGTAGCGTGCGCCTGTAGTTCCAGCTACTTGGAAGGCTGAGGCGGAAGGATCGCCGGAGCCCAGCAGGTCGAGGCTGTGGTGGCCGGGAGCGGGCCACTGCACTCCAGTCTGGGCGACAGAGTGAGACTCCAACTCAAAAATAAATAAATAAATAAATAAATAAACTGATTGTGTGCTGGGCATTCTAAGTGCTTTGTGTACTTGATTTAATCTTCAAAACCACCTATGATTATATCTGATTTTACCAGTGAGGAAACTGAGGCACAGAAAGGCAGTTTCCCCTATATCACACAGCTTATAATAATCTAGTCTATTTAGTTCATGGACCTTTCCTGTTTACTGTCCCTTCAACTTTTTTCAGATTTTAGAAAATTTTCAGGATAAAAGGTTGAGGGAGAAACAGGAGAAAAAATTATGTATTTTTCATCTGTATTTACAAGTTGTTAATATTTGCTTTATTGTATCTTTTTAGATACATTTTTTTCTGAACTATTTGAAAATATATTGTGGACATTATGACACCTCATTTTTCAATTCAACATCTCTCCCCTAAGAATAACTCTTTTTATGTAACCACAATATAGCACATTTAAGATTAACAGTAATTTCAAAATGCCTTGCAATAGTTCACAATATATAGACCAAATTTATATTTTCCCACCTGTTTCCAGAATGCCTCTTCCTTCTGTCTCCAGCCATATACCCAATCAGTAGTCAATTAAGATTCTTGCATTGTGTTCTCTTTTAATCTAGAATAGCCTACTCAATGTTTTGTTTCGTTCCTTTTATTTGGGGAGAGTGTTTTTACATTATTGTCCCCCTTTTTTGAAAAGTCCAGAAATTTTCTTTGAAAAGTCCAGATTGTCCCACATTCTGTACTTTTCTATTTGTTTCCTCACCATTAAATTCAGTGTGAACATTTTTGTCACAAATACTTCATAAGTGATGTGTTTATTGCATCACACTGGGACACAGATAATGTCACTTACCTAGGTCCTTGCTTTTAATTATTATGTTCCTCTACCTATGTTAGGGGTGTTATGGTTCTGAAACACGTTTTTGACTTGTTAGGTATATGAGGTGGTTCCCTTAGGTATATGAGGTAGTTCCAAACTTGCAGATTGTATACATGCTTTATCTTTCTGCCCTGGGCAGCAGATTAGAACAAGTGTTACCTAGTGAACCGGCAACATATTGAAGGCTTAAAATATTATCAAGTCTTGAATAATAGTCCTCAAACTCTTGTGAACCATAAACTGGAGACTGCTGGAAATTTAATAATAGCTTTCATGTGTTAGCAACCAACTACATTTCCAGCATTACATTTATGAGAAAGCTAAGGCTTACACATTAAATAACTGGCTTTAAGTTACATGGCCATTATGTTCAGCACGTACACTTAAACCCAGTTTTGTTTGATTTTAAAGGACTTGCTTTTAAACACTATAGCATAAGACAAGAATGTATTTTCCTGGGTGATATAGAGTAATGAAAGTTTTAAAAATATAGGAGTAGATGAAACAAAATTATTCATGTATTAGGAATTGTTGACATTAGGTGATGAGTACATTGGATTAAAGTTAAGTTTTTTTCCTTTGTAGTTTGTCACCTTATAATTATTAGATGCTCCAGACAACATGTCTACTTAAGCAAGAAGAAGGGGGCAGAAGCTTTCTCAGGTGTCTGCAGGGGTCTTACACCTATGTCTCATTGGTTAGAACTTGTCACTGGCTATCTTCTAGGGATGCTAGAAAGGCAAATACATAGCAGGCAAGGGAAAAGGGAGTTGAGAATTGTGGTTGAGTTAGCTCATTAATAGTATCTGAGCCGGGCTTGGTGGCTCAGCCGGTAATCCTGCGCTTTGGGAGGCCGAGGTGAGTGAATTGCCTGAGCCCGCGGGTTCGAGACCCGCCTGGGCAACTTGGCGAGACCTCATCTCTACAATAAATCAAAAATTAGCCGGGCATGGTAGCGTGCACCTGTAATTTCGGCTACTTGGAAGGCTGAGGCGGAAGGATCGCCGGAGCCCAGCAGGTCGAGGCTGCGGTGGCCGGGAGCGGCCACTGCACTCCAGTCTGGGCAACAGAGTGAGACTCCAACTCAAAAAAAAAAAAAAAATAGTGTCTGAGGCAAATAGCAACCAATACAACCCAGTTTACCTGTACTAAGGTTTCGACCTAGCTATTTTTCTTTCAGGTCACTTGTTGAAAGTGTTTGCTGCCTCCATTTCCTTACCTAGCTTTCATCTTTCAAATTGCTCTCTTGGATATCGTGATTTAATACAGTCACTATGTCCAGTTACCTTTCAGAGTTCAGATTTTCTAGAAAAGTTTAGAGTGAAGATGGGGTCTTTTTCTTAGGCTTCTATGATATTGCTGTTTCTCCTCCTTATTCTTTTTTTTTTTTCCTTTCTCTGCTTTACTCTCAAGTGCCGGTGTGCATAATATTCTGTCTTGAACCCTCTTTTTTCTATAAACTCCATTTTGTGTCCGTCTCACTCACTTTTAGGGCTACATCTGTGGCTTCCACATGCCTGATTTCAAAATATCTCAGCCTTCATCTTTTTTTCTAATTCCAGATATTCATTTACAGTTGTTCTAAAAACATTCCTATGTTATTCTCACTTCAGAAATTGTCATTGAGTCCCCATTGCCTTTTAATTGTGTATAAATTCATTATCTGCTTTCAAGGCTCATTGTAATTCGTCTCTACATGAGACAACCTTTCCAAATTTTCCCCTTTATAATTCCTTTTTATCATTTCCATGCTGTAACCACATCAGTTCCTATAATAGAACACCTGTGTTTTATCTCTAATCTTTGTTTTGTATTGCCATTTCATGAAATCTAACTTGATCCATGCATAGTGATATATAGATCTTTTTAAGGGTTACCTGAAAAGCTACCTTTTCTATGAATTCTCTCCTGATTCATCTCGCTGGATATATCTGTACAAGGACCACTTGGTACAAGTTAAGTGGTGATATTTATATTTTATTCTATGAGGTTCCACATAGAATGTGGTAAGAATGCTGTTCTCTGAAATTCTGTAGTAGGTGAACTGTCTTCTCCTTTTAACACTTACGTAAGCTTGTGTCTTGTACCTTTTCTGTGCCTCTTAACACTTTGTGCATGTATTGGCCATTTTACTTAAATATATTGTTAGGCCTTTAAATTATAGGTAATGTGTTTCCCTGATATACCTACTAGCATAGTACTTTGATTATTCATTGAATTAGATACTCATAATATTTTATTCCTCAAAGCGTGTTCATATTTTAATGTATTCATAGACCACTGTGTAAACTTAGGTTTTGAGGAGTACTGATATATTGTAGGTAAAGATTAATTGAACCTTATAGTCTTATTTAAAAAATTTATCAATATTGTTTATTCTCAAAATAGGTATCCTGATTGGAATCCTGAGATCCTCCCATCAAGAAGGTAATTTTTTTAAAATAGTGTATTATGAAAACTTGATTATCTTTTAATGGAAAACAGTTACTCTTTTAAAAAGATCTTCTTTTGAATTGTCTTCACATTTTTACTTTAAATGATGGGGAAATGCAAAAACCTCTATGAATCTTTCTTAACTTTTTCCAGTTAAAGCATGATACCCTCAAACTTCTATTTTCTTTCGTCTTCTCTGAAAATATTTTATTCTGATTTTATTTTTATTTTATATCTGTAGTATCTTCCATGCAAATGCTTTGAATGCTGGGAATAGTTTTATTAAGTTCTGTATCTCCTAGAGGTTCCTACTTAATTTATGTATATACTCATACATGCAAGTACAGGAGTTGAAGTATTTGTAGATGTCATACTGTTTTAAAGAAAAATTGTTGAAAAATACTTGTTTATGTAAATAATTTTCTAAATTCTTCATATACCTTATTTATTTTCAAACATAATCGAATATAATATTGGTACCAGAAAAGCTAAAAAAAATTGATGATGGTATTCTTCTATAAACTAGAAACAGAGACCCAGGCAATTGGAGGGCTGATCATATTGTGATTGTTTCTTATTTACCTACACAGCTGAATTGCATCATTAACAAACAGATTTTTATTTTAAGTAATACCTTTTATCAGAGTTGGCATTGCTAATATTCTGTTTTTAGGAAGGTACTTCTCTCATTTAATATAAATTAAATTTACATTAAATTACTAAATACTCCTTGTTTTTTTCCCTCTACTTTGTAGGAATGAAGGCAATAGAAAAGAAAATGAAACTCCAAGAAGGCGTTCTCATTCCCCCAGTCCTAGGCGTTCTAGGAGATCAAGCTCAAGTCACAGGTTTCATCGATCTCGAAGCCCAATGCGTTACATCTATAGACCAAGAAGTCGAAGTCCAAGAATTTGCCATCGTTTCATTTCTAGATACAGATCCAGATCCAGATCCAGATCCCATTCACCATATCGAATTAGAAACTCATTTAGAGGTAGCCCAAAATGCTATCGATCAGTTAGCCCTGAAAGGATAACAAGGAGATCAGTGAGATCAACAGGTACACTGATGGCTGTAAAATAATAAATCTGTTTATTTTGAGTAAATTTTTAAAAATTTTTTGTTTGAATTTTGAGAAGCAAAATATTCTAGTTTGTTAAATTTTGGAATTGCTACATGAAATCTGACAACTCACAGAGTAACTTTGTAACTGGTAACTTTGAGAAGTGTGGGCAAATGTATTTGTCTACCAACATTATATTTAAAAGCCAAGGATTTTAAAACATTAGTTTGACTTAATTGGCTATAGAATTCTATGAAGTCATCTAAAACTTTTTTGAAATTATTCATAATTAATATTTTAACTTGTCTTAATATTGATTTAATGATCTTTTCAGAAATAGTTCATATATATGTGTGTGTGTGTATGTGTGTGTGTATACATGCACACGTACTGTGCATACAAACATATTTCCCTCTACATTGAAAGAGACCATTGTTAATGTTTAGGAAGTATTGTGAACAGGTATCTTACTGTATTTAATATATTCTAAAAGACTAAATGCAAATGAAATACTTTTAAATATGTAAGGCAGTCTTTCTTAAGATGTAGTCCTAGCCGGGCTAAGTGGCTCAACCTGTAATCCCGCGCCTTTGGGAGGCTAAGGTGAGTGGATTGCCTGAGCCCGCAGGTTCGAGACCCGCCTGGGCAGCAAGACCTCATCTCTACAATAAATCAAAAAATCAGCCGGACGCGGTAACGCATGCCTGTAATTCCGGCTACTCGAAAGGCTGAGGTGGAAGGATCGCCGGAGCCCAGCAGGTCGAGGCTGCGGTGGCCGAGAGCAGCCACTGCACTCCAGTCTGGGTGACAGAGTGAGACTCCGACTCAAAAAAAAAAAAAAAGATGTAGTCCTAGTACTGGTTGCCATCCCCAAGATCTTTTTAGAGTTTTGTGGGGTCTTGCTTTTCCGTTTACATATCTGTGTGAAGCTGGATTTTTTAATGCTTTTAACCAAAACGGTATATCCAGCAGATTGGATGCAGAAGCAGTTTTGAGAATTTAGGTGTCTTTTAAGCCTAACAGTGAAATACTTGGGAAAATATATAATAAATATATAATAATGGTGCTACTCATCTCACTAATTATTTTTGGGAATTATAGTTTTTTTTAATAAAAATATTTGTTGATATGGAAGTTTATTATATGAGCTAATAAATGTTTTAAAAATTCTATTTAAATTTCTAATATGGTAAATATCAGTAAATGCAACACAAATAAAAACTCTTTGGGGTCCTCAGTAGGAGTGTAAAGCGATCCTGAATCACAACTTTGAGGGCCATTATAAAGGAAACCCACTGAATAAAGGAACTTGATGTAAAAGCTTTTTGAGTGAAAGTTAAAGACTGGAATTTTTTTTTTCATGTATATGCTCCGTTTTACTTGATAATAGCTCTATATGATAAATATAATTATTTTTTATAATGTCATGCAATGGTTCCTACTTTAAGTTAGTATCAATTGAAATCGTATTTTTTATATTTTTACTAGATAGAAAAAAAGCATTAGAAGATGTAGTACAACGATCTGGGCATGGAACAGAATTTAATAAACAGAAGCATCTTGAAGCAGTTGATAAAGGACACTCACCACAAAAACCTAAAACTGGCAGTGGAACAAAGCTGTCAGTTAAATCTGCAAGCTCTACAAAGAGTGATTCAAATTTAGAAGGACATTCTATTCGTTATAAATCAAAGAATCTTGAAGATGATACCTTACCAGAATGTAAACAGGTATCTGACAAAGCTGTTTCTCTACAACATAAGGTCAGTAATTCTTTAATTTATTAGTGCAAGTGTGCATACATTTGTTATTATGACAAATAGGAAACAAAGTTGTCTGAATTTTAATTCCATATTACTAGTAACTTTAAAATCATGACCTGTTAAATCCTTTTGATATAGAATATTTTATTGATTCCTCTTGGAAATATAATAAAAGTCCAGTAATTAAAAATCTTATAGCTTAGATGCCAGAGATTTGTCTTTTGATGTATCAAAAGAGAACATTTTGATGGTTTGGCATTTTGGCTAACCTTACAAGCAGATTTTAATGGTTTGGCATTTTTAGCTAGCCTCACAAGCAGGTCATTATGATGAATTTTGCTGTTTGATTGAGGAAGTGAATGTAATCACCAGCAACATTAATGAACTTTTGTAATCTTTGTTAGTAAACGGTAAGAGTGAGTCTCTACTGAGAATTGATCATTTTTATGTTAATTTATATTTTGTTTTGTTTTGTTTTATGAAAGCAGGATTTATTGAGAGGACAGAAAAGCTCCCACAATGGGAATGAGGGACTCAAAGGGGTTGCCCAGAAGTGATCATTTTAGATCTGTCTTATACTTTTTTTGGTACTGTTCTGAAGTCAAATACTCTGTTGTTCTGATTTATTGGTTCTGGTTTATTGGTATATTTCTGGTTCTGATTTATTGGTGTATTTTGACTATAACCTACTGGTTAACACTGAGGTACTGTTCTATTGTATATGTTTATTAAATTGTTATTAACGAATATAATTAAAACATCCTGAGACTATCATCAGAAAGACCTAATAGGCCCAATTTTCAGATGGTTATTGTATTTTAATATTAACCAGTCTTTAAGTGTTTTGATATGGTATGCATTGCTATCAACTTTGTCTAAATACATTAAAGACTTTCAACAACTACTGTACCCTGCCCCAGAGAGTTTACATTTAGAAGAACTTATGATAATCAACCAATAATTTCAGAATTTTGAAGAGCATTGGGAATAAATCTTGAGTATAGGGAAAATTTTGAAGAGGCTGAATTAGTCTTATATGGTAATATATAAAATTCTTTTAATTTTGCTTCAATGGTGGTAGCAATGGAAGTTTTAAAAAATTTTTTTTTAAAGAGATGAGGTCTTTCTGTGTCACCCAGGCTGGAATGCAGTGGTACAGTCATAGCTCACTGCAGTCTAGAACTCCTGAAATCAACCTATCTTCCCACCCCAGTCTCCCAAATAACTGAGACTATAAACATGTACCACCAAACTTTAAAATTTTTTTGGAGATGTGTGGGATCTTGCTATTTGCCCAGGCTGGGCTTGAACTCCTGACCACAGGCAATCCTCCTCCACCTCAGCCTCCCATTGTGCTGGGATTTCAGGCGTGAGCCACTGTGCCTGCCCCAGTTTTTAACATAGGTGGTAAATTTAATACTATAGTGTATTAAATTGTATACATTATAAATGAATCTTTTAAAATGCTATATCTATCTAGAGGTTGTTTGCAGCTTTTAGAATAGAGAGTGAACAAAGTGATTAATTTCAGCTTTACTACTTTGTGGGCCATGTAGATTCATATAGGACAATGCTCTTTAATGACCTTCGACCATTCTATAGGTCTTGTTACAAGATACTGTAAACAAAAAAGAATACCTAACTCATTAACCACTGCTGGGTTTAAAAATATAAATCATATTTCTTATAACATTTCTCTAGCATTTAAAAATTTTTTTAAATGTTAAAATTGTGATTTAAAAATTATGTTAACATTTAGGAGAGATCTTTTATAGCCCTAAGATTAGTGGTAAAATAAATTATTTAGGGAATTATGACTGTACTTTGTGGCTTAGTTTTTTTTTTTAAATTTTTTTTTTCACTCCAAAAAATAGCTTCGGAAAGACCAGCCTTTACATTGTGGTTCAGTTCTTCTCATATCTGAATTGCCAGAGGATAACTGTACCGAAGAAGATATTAGAAAAGTATTTCAACCATTTGGAAAAGTTAATGATGTCCTGATTGTTCCATATAGAAAGGAGGTGAGTCATTCAGTCTGTTCTAAAAATGTATACAGTCATTGTTTTAATTATGCTATAAACTGTTGTTGGCTCTTTTCACTGCTTGCACTACATATATAATTGTTCATTGAGAATTACATACTTTAAATGTTTGAATGTGAATGAACAAGTTTCTAAAATAATGTTTTATATTCTTTAGAATAAAAGTTGGCACCCTTTGTAAAGGGCTAGATAAATATTTTAGGCTTTCTGGGCCAGCTGTAAGATCCCAGCTACTGTACTCTGCCATTGTAATACAAAAACAGCTATAGATAATATGTAACTGAGCGAGCATGGCTATGTCCCAAAAAACTGTTTACAAAAATAGATGGCATGCTATAGTTTGCCAACCATTACTTTCGAAAACTAGTAAGGTTATACTAAAACAGATGATTTCCATTGTACAGTAAGTATTGTTTGCATGTGGGTTGCATTCCTATAGCTCACCTGGTAAAGTTAAGAACTATGAACAACCTTCGACTAAGCAGAATATAAAGTTGTGAGTTAAGACAGGGAATGTAGTGGTGTATTTGTTGCAAGAATGCTTTAAAATGAGGTCAGACTTAACCAATTCTGCCTTCGCTCCTATCAGTGAGCCCTGCCTTCCCATTTCTTCTCATTTCGTGAGCTGCCATAACTTTGTGTTCCTCTTCCTGTCTTAATATAGAAATTTATACGGTTATATGTCCATTTTATGTGTGACCATCCTTAATTGCACCTTAGCAAAATAAAGAGACAAAAGCAATCAGTACTTGTGGTAATTTCACTTTTATGTTCTGTAAGAAAGTATTAAGTCCGTTTTAAAATGCAGGACTTTTGGGTAGATTTTTGACTAAAAAAAGATTAAATTTCATTTTAGGCTTACTTGGAAATGGAATTTAAAGAGGCAATTACTGCAATCATGAAGTACATTGAAACAACACCTCTTCTGATAAAAGGAAAAAGTGTGAAAATATGTGTTCCAGGAAAGAAAAAAACACAGGTAAACTGGATTTAGGCCCTAAATGTTTTCTCATTGTTTATTATTTTAACTTCTTTGTTTTAAGTATGGCATATGTACAGAAATATGCATAAAACATCAATGTTAGCTCAATAAATTATATGTGTAAATTCAAATACACTGAAACTAAAAACTTAACACATGCATATATAGGACTACAAACAGTATTAAATGACAAGCAATGGACTGGGAGAAAACACTTAGCATATATTACACAAAAATAGCAAGCATCTGTGAAACTGGTATCTAGATCAAAAATAGAATATAGACAACATCCTAGAAACCCCTTGCTTATTTCTTCCCAATCCTTACAGCTTCCCTTCTGCCCACAAGTAATCCATACCTTGATTTCTAATGCCATAGTTGAGTTCTACCATATGATTTTATATGACAGAATCATAGATTGATTATTTATATATTCTTGGGGCTTCCTTAGATGTATCAATATGTATAAGTGTAGTCTTTCTATATCATTTTCTAAGCTTTCTTTGTATATTCATAGATAATATCAGTAAAATTATTTTAATTTAATTGTTTTACTTACTATAGAATGCCTACTTCATAGGGGTTCTGTAGCACACATTTCTCAAATAGTAACTTGATTTGGCAGTCGAACCATGTTAATATTTACAGATTTTCCTCACTCTTTTAAACTTCCCTATGATATTAATTTCTATAAATATACCAATTTTGCCAGTTTCTTACTGATTGATAAGTTTTTCTAGTTTCCCATTACTATCAACAGAACTTTAGTTAATTCCTTGTATGCCTTTCACAGGCCATTTCTTTGCATTTATGATGTTTTTTAAGGTAATATCTACCAACTGAATTGTTGGTTTGTACAGTTGTGAATAGGGTTTGTACAGTAGTAGATGATATCAGATTATTCACTAAGTGGCTGTAATAATTTACACCTTGGTAATTTATGAAGAGTATTGGTATTTCTATATTATTAACATCTTAATTTCCTCATTTAAAAAAATTCATTATGTAAAAAATGGTATCTAGTTTTAATTTGCATTTTTTTCTGATTATTAGTGAACTCATCTTTTTATGTAATAATTAGCTATGTTGTATCTACTAACTGTTTTAGTGAGTTTAGTGTGGTGGTAAATTGGACTAGGGTGCCTGATAGCAATTGACATGTTAAATGTCGCAGTGCTATAAGAAATCATGTTTTTTAAAGATATGGTAGTGCCCACTTATATTCAGTTACCCACAGTCAACTGTGGTTTCAAAATATAATTGGAAAATTCCAGAAATAAACAATTTATAAGTTTTAAATTGTGCCCTGTTCTCAGTAGCATGATGAAATCTCACCCCATCCAGCTCCGTCCTACCTCCCAGATGTGAATCATCCCTTTGTCTAGTATATCCACACTCTATATGCTACTTGGCTATTAGTAACTTAGTAGCCATCTTATCAAGTTAACTGTCTCCATCTTATAGTGCTTGTGTTCAGCTGACCCTTATTTTACTTAATAATAGCCCTAAGGTGCAAGTATAATGATGTTGGTGATTTGGAACATGTCAAAGAGAAGCCATAAAATGCTTTCTTTTTTTTAATAGGTGAAAATTATTGTCTTTTTTTTTTTTTTTTTTTTGCAGTTAACTTTTATAAGTGCAGAGTTGTTAGAACTTCAAAATTCTTGTGTTAATAAGGAAAGAAAAAAATTGTATGCTGATGTTGTTATGGTCTACAGTTTGATAAGATATTTTGAAAGATAGATCACATTCACTTAACTTTTATTAAAGTATATTATTATAATTGTTCTATTAGGAATTTTTAAAATGTGGTACACTTAAGGAATTTGTCATCTTTGCACCGGGGCCATGTTAATCTTCCCTGTATTCCAATTTTAGTATATGTGCTGCCAAAATGTGCAGTGTTCTATTTTATTATTACTTATTGTTGACCTCTTCCTACATCTAATTTACAAATTAAACTTTACCATAGCTATGTATGTACAGGAAAAGGCATAATATATATACAATTCAGTACTAGCCAGTTTCAGGCATCCACTGGAGAGCTTGGAATGTATCCCCTTTAGATGAGGGGGACTGCTGTAGGTAATAACAAGAAAATGTAGATGAACGGTAAAAGATGAGGTATGCTGTGTGATCACCAGTTGAAGAAACTTATGCTGTGTGATCACAAATTGAAGAAAATGTCTTCATCTGTAAATAGCAAAAGGTAGTAAGCATGTATACTTTAGAGTAGAAACATTTTAGGTTTTTTTGTTTTCGTTGAATTCTTTATGCTTTTCTATATTCTCTAAATTGCTTTTTATAATTGGGAGAAAACTAAATTTCTTTTGTTCAAAATATTTCTCCTTCATAGAACAAAGAGGTGAAGAAAAAGATTTCAGATTCAAAGAAAGTATTGGTATCTACTTTAAAGTAAGTAATTTTATGATTTCATATATGAGAATGAATGCATATGAATTGAATTTTCATTTGTTTCTTTTTTTAGAAATTGTAATTTTTAAAACTGCTTTTAAAATATATTGTCTCACCATAACTGCAGTTTAAATGGGACATTATCCCAGTTGAATTATTTTAATCTTTTTTAGATTTAAGCATAACATTTTTAGGATATTATAGAACTTAGAATTTCTAAGTTGTTGCTAAATTTTTTCTTCTTTTAAATAGAAAAGATACAGATGCTGCAAAGGCTGTTGAAACTGCTACTTCAACTTCTACTAGTAAGTTGTTACTTTTAATACTCCTCCAAATGTCTTGTTAGTTTACTAGAAGCTTCTTGTAAGATTATGCTAGGAAGACACTATTGTGCTTCAATGGAAGGGACTCAAACTGCATTCTTTAATTGGCTCCTATATTAAGCAGGTGGTTAATATTTAGTACTATATAATTACAGAATACAGAATTTCTTCTGGAGTAAATAAAATGACTCTAAGATAGGAATGTATATAAAATTCCTATCATAGTTCCACAGTTAATAGCTGTTTTTTACATGTTTAGGTTAGTTTTGCAATACCTCCTTCTATACCCTCCCAGTAAGCCCACAAGACAAAACATAAAGAAAGGTATGTTAAGATTGCAGTCTGGTCCTTTTTGATTTTGAAAGTCAGCTCAGAGCCAAAAAGTAAATTATAAAAGACTAGTCGAAAATAGATATTATCACACTCGTGCTAAAAACCATTTCTTCATACTTTGGAAAACACTTTTGGTCTTTCTTAGGGATCTAGCTAAATTAATTTTGTATACAATTTTAATAAACCAGGTTATCTTTTTTCTCAATTCATATAGGACTAGAAAGGTGGAGAGAAGAAGTTGCTGCCAAAACATATGCTCGAGACTAGTACTAGTGAGAATAAGCAGCTTGATAGTAAAGGTCGACATAGAAAAGCTAAAATAAAGCAGACATAAAATGTAATCAAAAAGTTAAATTGTGTTTTGAATGTTCTGTTTTGGGGAGGCAGGTATATACTGTGTTTTGGATTTCTGTTTGGAATGAGATAAGAGTTTAGACACTAAATTCTGTTAATCAGATGAAAACTGAATTGTATAGAATATCTCATTTCCCCATAATGTTTAGTTGGATAGAGTACAGAAGTACTGAAAGTTAGTGGAGACACTGTGGGTGGCTTCTGGAATGCATTATATTTTGAATAAGATTTTAAATTAGGTGATATATATGAACAAATATATAGAGGCAGAAAGAAGATTACTTATGTAGGGAAATGTTATAATAAAGGTGACAAAATTAAAGGATCATTCTATAGAAAGCCTTGTAGGGTCATGCTGGGAAGTTTTTTTAAATTTGTTTTGGTTTTTGTTGGAGTCAGAGTCTCACTCTGTCACCCAGACTGCAGTGCAGTGGCATGATCACAACTCACCATAGCCTTGAATTCCTGGGCTCAAGCAGTCTTCCCTCTTTGGCCTTAAGTAGCTGGAAGTATAGGTGCATGCCACCACACCCAACTAATTTTTAAAATATTTTCGTAGGCTGTGAGATCTTACTATGTTTCCTAGGTTGGTCTCAAACTCCTGGCCTCCCGAAGTGCTCAGATTACAGGTGTGAGCCACCATGTCTGGTGGAAGGTTTTAAATTTAACCTCATAAATAGCATTTCTCAAAATGTATTGTGTGAAAAAATTATTCATGGAAGATATTTTGGATAAGATAAAATTGGCTATGTGGGTTATAGCGACTTTTTTCTTCGTTTGAAAAAATAACCCACAAAACAGTTTGATTTCATGAAGTCCTGCAGGAAAGAGAACTTATAGCTTTGTTTAATCTGTTGTTTCCTAAGCTTAACTAAAGTATATTCCATTTTTTTCTGCATAAAACCTAGTAATAATTGGTGCAGACTCTGGGAAATGACTGTAGGGAGTAAGGAACCACTCACTATTGTTTGAGATTCTCATATAGACTGAATACATTGGAGAGATTGAAAGTGCCATTGAGAAAACACAATTGGGAGTCACTTTGGGATAATTAGGATTTGGTGTGAAAAGGTAAATTTTAATTGTGTGGAAGGGTAAAATTTGCATTTTATTATATAGAATTTTGTAGTGAGTAAGAGAAAATAAATTTTTTAAATAATTTTTTAAAGTCTCAAGGTTTCTGCAGGCTGGATGGATTTTATTAAAAGAGTGTGATAACATTGTTACAACTGGAAAACATAGACATTGTGGTTCCTTTGAATTTGGTAAAAATCATGACCTTAGATTTTAATGCCGATTTCAGTTATCAAACAGTATTTACTAAAGATGTTCATTAGTCAGCCAATTGCATGGCATTGAAAGTGGGATACTTGGGATTTTTCTTTTTTTTGAGTCGAAGTCTCTCTCTCTGTTGCCTAGGCTGGAGTACAGTGACATGATCACGGCTACTGCAACCTTAACCTGCTGGGCTCAGTCCTTCCAGATAGCTGGGACTACAGGCATGCACCACCAATACCTGGCCAGCTTTTTGATTTGTTATAGAGACGAGGTCTTGCCAGGTTGCCTAGGCTGGTCTGGAACCCTGCATTCAGGCAATCCTCTTGCCTCTGCCTCCCAAAGTGCTGGGATCACAGGCATGAACCACTGGTCCTGGGCTACTTGGGAAATTTTTAAAATTTAAGGTCTAAATTTTGGGAATGGTTCTAACATAGTAAAAGTAATAAGTACTTCCTCCTCTCTAAAATAAATGTAGAAACAAGGAGGATCTTGTAAATAAGACTGAGAAAGTATTCAGTGAGAAAGATAAAAGTGTACAATATTTTTTTGAGATCAGCTCAGATTGAAGAGTGATAGAAAAGTTAATTAGGGCAGTTCTATAGGTAATTTTGGTTATAAGCAAAAACCAAAAAGGATGAGTTAAGTACAAGAAGGAAGCAAAACCATAATCTGATCATAAAGGGAAACTGTAGAGGTCTTAACCAGTACTAATTAGAAAGAAAATTGCTTATTGGGTATCTACTATGTGTTCATCATGATAGGAGGCACCGTGTAGATGCTTAGGATATACCAGTGGACCAAATGGACATTGCTGTCCCCAAGTAATTTACATTTTCCTTGTTAATAGATGATAAATATTACATAATAAAGTGAATATTAAATAATATGTGTTTTAGAAAGTGAGATGTTCTTTGACAAAAAGAAAAAGCAGAGCCAGAGTAAAGGCGATTCAAGGTTAGTTTGATTTAGACTTAGAATTTAGCATGTAGACTAGAGTAATAATGACTTAATAAGTTGAAGAGCCTACTAACACAGTTTTTGATGGAAGAGAACAAACAAGGGGGAAACCTCACATTGAGAGTCTGTCTTGAATTATGCTATTTTTACTGGACATGTAGTATATTTATTACCTCATTTAATCTTTCAGAACATCCTGTGAGTTATACTTAATACTTCTCTCATTTTATAGATGAGGGAATAGGTTCAGAAAGGTTAAACAGTTTTATTAAAGATCACATGGAAGAGTTAGAAATCTTGCTCAAAACTTTTCGCATATTCCAAAGCCTTTTGCATATACGAAACTACCCCTCTAAGAAAGAAAGCTTGTCCTTAATCTCCTTTGAGTGCTGTTTTTCTTCTATCTTCTATTTATATATATATATATATATATATATATATATCTTCCATTAATAGAAAAGAAGGTGTAAGTCTGTTCCTGTTCTCATCACACTTTTCTTCCTGGGTGATTTCTTTCCATTTCGTTAAGGATATCTCCTACATATAAATAAACCTGTATACCTTCAAGTTCACTCCTCTCATTTTCTTACATCATTTAACAATCACTGCAAGTTATCCAGTGTAGATACTCATGAGTATTCCTTAACTTCATCTTCTCTTTTCTTTTCTTTTTTTTTTTATAATCAGTATTTTTTATTTTGATATTGTGGGGTACAGTTAAGGGTTAGGTATACAAATATGCTTCGTTCAGGCACCCTTGTTGATAAGAGGTGTCTCCCCATCCCCAGACAGATATTGACTACCGTTAATCCCATCTCCCTTCCCCTCCCCGCCATGGTTTCCCTTCATCTTCTCTTTTCTTCTGTTCCACACAATTCAGATTTAAAGTAACATCCTGCCTCTTTTTATCCAGTCAGTGACTGTTTCATATTAGTTCTGTCTTGAATCTACTTTAGCTTTGCTCCATCTTGCCTGTAACTCTTAATTCAGACCTCATCCTCAACATTTGAACTTTTAAATATAGCCTCCTGACTGGTGTTTTTTTGTTCCATTCTTTTTTCCAGTATTCATTCACGTTGTTGCCCTGAGGTCTCTGATGCATATCCAAGGTCAGGCACAGTGGCTCCTATAATCCCAGTACTTTGGGAGGCTGAGGTGGAAGGATTGCTTGAGGCCAGAAGTTCAAGTCCAGCTCAACCACTCCCTCCCCTCCATCACTACAAAAAATTTTTTTAAATGTGCCAGTTGTAGTGGCACGTGCCTGTAGTCCTTGCTACTTTGAAGGCTGAGGTAGGGGCTTGCTTGAGCACAGGAGGTTGAGGCTGCAGTGAGCTATGACCGCCCCACTGCACTTTAGCCTGGACAATAAAGTGAGACCTTTTCTCTAAAAGAAAGTCTTAAAAGGCAAATCTGATCATCCGACTCCTAGGGACCCATAAAGTCCAGTCTCTTCAGATTTGCATAAATTACCCCTTGCCCTTTGACTCCAGATTACTTTTTCAACTTCTTGACGCTCAGCTGTGTATTTTTCAGTTATGTCATGTTATTTCAGTTCCTCAGTGTTTAATTTTGCTATTTGCGTGAAATTGTTTTCTCATTTTCAGTTAAATTAGTAAATACTTAAGTACCTACTTGATAGGTACAAAACGAGGTACTGAAGATACAAAGGCAGTCAAGATTCCTTTGGGTGGGAGGAAATTCTGGTTTATCCTTTAAGACCCATCTCTGGTGAAGCTCCATGATACGGTCCCTGATTCTCTTAGGCGGTTAAAAACGCCATCTCACTTCTAGTAATTTGTACACTACATTATTTAGGATTAATAGTTAATAAGTCTATCTCCTTGGCTGGTTAAGGTAATATTTGTAGTTTTATTTTTGTATCCTTTAATATCTAGTGCAGTGTAAGGGTTTAATGAATAAATTTACAGGAGAAAGAATACAGGTATATTGTATGAATGTTATAATTGTGAATCAGTAGAAAAGCATATACTGCCCAAACTCTTCTGGTTTGTTATCCTTCATTGAATTATTTTATTTCTGTAATATTTTATGACTTTTCTCTTTAAAAAAAAAAATACCTTTTTCTTTCTGCCTTTTCAATTCCCAGTTGAAAAAAAGTAATAAATGTTTATTGTCAAAAGTTCCACAGTGGCTCACATGTATAATTCCAGCACTTTGGGAGACTGAGGTGAGAGGGTTGCCTGAGCCCATGGGTTTGAGACCAGCCTGGGCAACTTGGCGAGACCTCATCTCTACAATAAATTTTTTTAAAAATTAGCCGGACGTGGTGGTGTGTGCTTGTAGTTCTGGCTACTTGGAAGACTGAGGCGAAAGGATCACCTGAGCCCAGCAGGTCAAGATTGCAGTGGCCATGAGCATACCACTGCATTCCAGCCTGGGTGACAGTGAGACTCTAACTCAAAACAAAAATTCCAGTAGTTCAGAAGATGTTTATAAAAGGGTTTAACAACATCCAGAGATCACCTCTTGTTTGTTGGCCATTTATTTTACCTTTAAAAGCACTTTGTTCAAACAGTGAGCATGTGAGTTCAACCAAGTCATTAGAGAAGCAGTAACTCCAGTTCTATTTCAGCTATTCTGTGACATTCAGAGGATAGGAAACTTCCTTTAAAAAGAGGAATGGAAAGAAAGGAAACAGAAAAAACAGGCTAATACTGATAGCAAACACTGACAAGGATACTACACACCTATCAGAATGCCTGAAATAAAAAATAATGATAGCACCAAATGCTAGTGAGGATGTGGAGAAACTCATAATGATGCTCATGAGAATGTAAAATGGTATAGCCATCCTGGAAAAGAGTATGACAGTTTCTTAACAAAACTAAACATGGACTTACCTTATAACCTAGCACTTGCACTCTTGGACATTTATCCCAGAGAAATGAATACTCAGGTTCATGCAGAAGTCTATACACAAATACTTATAACTACTTTATTCACAGTAACCCAAAGCTGGAAACAATCCAGTGTTCTTCAGTGGATAAATGGTTAAACAAATTGTGGTGTATCCATAGCATGAAATGTTACTTGACAATAAAATAGAACAAACTATTGATAGATGCAACAGCTTGGATGGATTGTGGAGGAATTATGCTGAGTGAAAAAAAAAATACATCTCTAACTTGATGTTACAAAATTTCATTTATATCCCATTATTGAAATAATGAAATTATAGAGCTAGAGAACAGATGCGTGGTTGTCGGGAGTTGGGGGGAAGGGAGATGACTGTTCTGTAAATGGGTTTTAGAAGAGATGCTTATGAAGGAACTGTCATGTGTCTCAACTGGTTATAGTCACACTAATCTGCACATACGATAAAATTACAGAATTAAATATACATGTAAAACTAGTAAAATCTATGTGTTGGTAGATTGTATCAGTGTCAGTTTTTTGTTTGTGATATTGTACTATAGTTATGCAAAATCTTACCATTGGGGGAAATTGAAGGGTATATGGGATCTCTTCCTGTAATTTCTTACAACTTTATGTGAATTTACAATGATCTCAAAATTAAAAGTTTAAAAAAAGTTATTAAATGCTGACAAGCTTTCATAATAAAAATATAGAACAATTTCACTTAGGAATATTAATTTTACATTTTAAAGTTTTAGCATATAATGTCTGGAAGCACTTTAAATGAATGTACTATGTACAAGAGAGGGTCATATTGGAAATATAAAGATGGTTTAAAGTGAGAAAATCAGTTAATTGAATTTACCGTATTAAAAAAGAACATAAGATTCATAAATATCAAAAAGGATATTTGGTAAAGTTCAACATCCTTTTCTAGCATTCAGAAAATACTTCTTAAAGTAGACAACTTTTTTCTTAAATATGAAAGTATATTTGTGTATGTGCACTTTTACTTATGCATATGCATACACACACAACTACCAAAAGTAGACGCATTCCCATTAAGGCTGCGAACTAAACAGGGAATGTTCATCACCTCTGTGAATTAACATGAATATTTTTCTAAAATTAATAACCACTAGCCAGTGCAGTAAGTCATGAGCCATGCAAATTGGAAAGTAGGATACATTATTATTTGCAAATATAATTGTATGATGGAAAACTCAAGAGAATCAATTATAAAATGCAATTATAATTAGCCATAATTCTCTGAAGTTATTATATAATATTTAGTTGCTTTATTGTATATGAATAGCAGCCACCTAAGGTAATCTAATAAAGTGTTTCATTTACAATAATAAAAATGGTAAAAGATAGGATAAGAACTGAAATACTATTAAAAGGCAAAAAATAAAGCTTAAATGAGTAAATGACGTTCTTGTACAACAAGTCTCATCATTGTAAAATGCTTTTTGTTCTCAATGCATAAGTATTATGAACCTAACGAAAATGTCAGTAAGTTTTTTTAATGATGTGAGCTGATGCTACATTTATATAATTAACAGATGAATAGGCAGGAAAATTCTGCAAAGGAAGAACAATTAGAACAGACTATCTCCAACAGATATTAAAGTATATTAAAAAGTTAAAAGATTTAGAACAGTTTCATATAGTTACATAGAGAAAAGGTCACTAGGACAGAAGAGGGTCCAGAGATATTTTCCAAAACATATGCAACATCAGGAAGTTATTATGTTACTTCATATTAGTGGGGTAAAGATCAGTTATTCATTAAATTGATTGGCCATTTTGTTTACTTTCGATAAAAATAAAGCAGTTACAGCAAAATAAATTTCAGTTGAATCAAAGGTTTAATATGACACATAAATGGTACCAATATGTTTTGTTTTATTTTATTTTTATTTTTATTTTTTGAGTTGGAGTCTCACTCTGTCACCCAGACTGGAGTGCAGCGGCCGCTCCTGGCCACCACACCCTCAGCCTGCTGGGCTCCAGTGAGCCTTCTGCCTCAGCCTTCCAAGTAGCTGGAACTACAGGCGTGCACTACCATGCCCGGCTAATTTTTTGTAAAGATGAGGTCTCACCAAGTTGCCCAGGCGGGTCTCGAACCTGCGGGCTCAGGCAGTCCACTCAGCTCAGCTTCCCAAAGGTGTGGGATTACAGGCTGAGCCACCGAGCCTGGCTCCGATATATTTTAAATGTGAAGAATTTTTTTTAAGTTTTACAATGTAAAATCCTTCCCAATTCAGAAGATATTTGAGTACATAAAAAGTATTTTTGTGTAGTTTACATAACTTTAAAAAATTGTTAACCTATGTAATGAAGAGTAATATTTTTAATATGTAAAGATCTCTAACAAACAAGAAAACCTCAATAACCCAAAAGATAAATTGAAAAATAATATAAATAGGTAGATTGTAGAGAAAGAAGCAGAGACGACATTTAAACATGTGAAGATTGATACAACCTTACTCATAATTAAACAAAAATTTAATCATGCCAGTTTTAATTTCACATTGGAAAGATTGATATTTTCTGTTACCAAGGTAGGTTTTTGTCTTGGTATGCTTTGTGTGTATGGAAGTGGGAAAGCCTCACTCTCATCTCCTGTTGATGGGCATATTAATTGATACAGCCTTTCTGAAAGAGAGTTGAATGTCAATTGTTAAGATTTCAATCTGTGTGCTTTTTGACACATTAAATTCGTGTCTAAGGATTGGTCCACTAATAATTCCATGGACATACAAAGATGAGTATAAGGATAGTTCTTGCTGGATGCTTTCAAAATTATTGATAGGTCAGCCCTTAACTAAACCTAAATGATGTTATTTGTAATGTATTATTGAAATATTTTTCTTGTTATTTTAGCCAAAACTGCTCAAGCCAAGCCATCTGCAGCCAAAGTAAACAAATCTGCAGGTAGGTTTTTTATTAGAATTCTAGACATATTGGTTAACTTTAAAAAGTATTCAGCAGTAATCTTAGATTTCATATGACATAGTGAGGTTTTTTTGTTTTTTGTTTTGAGTCGGAATTTCACTCTGTTGCCCAGGCCTGGGGTGCAGTGGCATGATTTTGCAACTCACCTTAACCTTGACCTCCTGGATTCAGGCAATTCTTCTGCCTCAGCCACCTGAGTAGCTGGGACTCCAGGTGTGTACCATCAAACCCAGCTAATTTTTTTTTTCTTTTTTTTTTTTTTTTGTAGAAATAAGGTCTCGCCATGTTGTCTAGGCTGATCTCAAACTCCTGGGCTCAAGTAATCCTCCCACCTCAGCCTCCTAAATTTAGTCTGTATTGAATGTATAGTAATCTTTGAGATTTATAGTTATCTAACATTTCTCATTGTGAAATGAGATTTAGTAGATAATGCTCTTATAAAGTAATTAGCAGAATGAGATAATTTAACTGGAGAAAGTGTTTCTCATGATGAATATCAGATACTGCCCTCCTCCTCTTTTACTGAGGTTTCTCTCTGTTTACTTTCTTCTACACAATAGTCCAGATGACAAGCATGGTCCCTTTGTAGATTTTTTGAGCTGTAGTACGTTAAGTAATTACTGATTTTTTTTTCCTCTTTGCCTTGGCATAATCCTTTCTACTTTGCTCTCATTTCTGCTAAATACTAGTCAGTTCAGCAACATCTTTTTTTTTTTTTTTTGAGTTGGAGTCTCACTCTGTTGCCCAGGCTGGAGTGCAGTAGCATGCTCACGGCTACAGCAGCTTTGACCTGCTGGTGTCAGGCGATCCTTCCGCCTCAGCCTTCCAAGTAGCTGGAACTACAGGTGTGTGCCACCACACCCAGCTAGCTTTTTTATTTATTGTAGAGATGAGGTCTTACCAAGTTACCCAGGCTGGTCTTGAACCCCTGGGCTTAGGCAGTCCTCTCACCTCAGCGTCCCAAAGGGCTGGAATTATAGGTGTGAGCCACTGTGCCCAGCCGGCAGCATCATCTTTAAAAAGATGATGGATAGAGATCAGTGTATTAAATTGTCTTCCATATCATGTAAAAAAGGAAAAGAAGCAGCCTTGAACTGGCAAATTCCATTGTTAGTGGCAGGCAGATTCAGAATTTTCAAATAGTTTCTTAGAAGCAGTAATTTGGGTGGGTTGTGGGGTGGCTAGAAAACTTATCTTGCATTTATTTAGCAAACACTTTGTTTGATATTTCTTCTCTAGGAAGTGAATGGGAATCAGTGGAGGTTTGGTGGACTAATACTCTAGTTTACTGCAGTGTGGCAAAACCTGTGAAGAACTGACTAGTTGGATGACAGGCTATAAGAATTGATGTTGCTCTTTTTGAACAAAGATTGTGGTCTGTCTTGAATGTAAAGGGTAGATTTGTAAATGTTTTGATGTCAAATTTTGGGGGGGTATGATATTATTTTCAAAAGTATGATTTATTCTAACAAGGTTCCTATTAGTTGTGGCTATCACCACCCTTGTGTATATATGTATGAGGAAATTTGTTAGTGCCCTAAGGTTTCTCAATTTCACCTGGAATTCAGTTTAATCTACTGATCCTAGGCTTTTTCTTATACTGTCTCTCTAGTTGTTAAAAGTCCTAATTTTCAGAGCTAATTCTCCTGTTGCTTTCTGAATGGAAAGAATTTTGGCTCTCTGGAGATCTTTTCTGCAACACTTTGATGATCACAGTCTTTATAAATAGCACCATTCTAGAAAATAAGCAATAGTAATAGATGTGCAGGTACAAAGAATGGTCAGAGCAATTCAGATAGTGCTGTACATCAAGGAAACACTGGGAATGAGTCAAAGCAATCTTTATGTGGCTTAACCATGATACAGATGTTCCCGAATACTCTTTAGTCAACTGGGAGTCAAGAAAGCATTGGTTGACAGGTTCTAGGTTCACCTCCTTTTGTAGCTGTTAAAATCATGGGGTTGTTTTTATGTCCTAGTAATTACTAATTTTGCTTCCAGTTTTCCACACATTTAGAGGTTTATTTAACTGCCTGAATGCTATTTTTAAGTATCGTTTGAGTAACCCTTAATCAAAATGGAAACACTAGTGTTTGCGGTTTGGAATTTTTTTCATATTAAAAAAAATGTTTTTCCAGTAACATAGAAACATTTACTTTTATTATTAAACATTATATACTGCACATAATTTTATGTGCTAGACTTGTATAGAACTGGAGTGCAAGCCCAGGCATGGCGGCTCATGCCTGTAATCCCAGCACTTTGGAAGACTGAGCCGGGAGAGTTGCTTGAGCCCAGGAGTTCAAGACCAAGCTGGGCAACATAGCAAGACCCAGTCTCTATTAAAAAAACAAAAAACTAGCAATGCAGTAGGTTTTACACTAGCACTAGCATCACTACAAACTCTATGATGTCACTTGGCAGTAGGAATTTTCAGCTCTTTTTTATATTACATATCATCCCATCGTTGCCCAAAACAGTGTACAGTACAAGACAGTTCTTGGCTTTTTTTGTTGTTGTTCTGTTCTGTTTTTTAGATTTTGAAATACATGTATATACATAATGAGATCTCTTGGGAATAGAAGCCAAGACTACACGTGAAATTCATTTATGTTTCAAATAAACCTTATATATATAGCCTGAAGGTAGTTTTATACAATATTTAAAATAATTTTGTATATGCATTAAAGTTCATGTTAAATACTTTCCACTTGGAATTTTCCACTTGGTGTCATGTTGGTGCTTAAGGTTTCAGATTTTGGAACATTTCAGATTTTTGAATTAAGGATGTTTATCCTATCCCGCAGCAGGGAGATGAATTCTTATTTCAGTATCTTTCTCTTCCTGAAGAAATTATTATTTCTAGATTTGGAAAATGGCCTATGCCCCCAAGGATGATAGCATTTTTTAATTTGAATAAAAGATAGTCTATTGTGTGCTGAGGCTGATCTTTGTGCTATTTGCAAATTGTGAGGAGAATTGTTGCCCATATTGCATATTGCAAGTGACTTTAATATATCTTAAAGCATTTGTTTACATATTAACAATCTAAATGTGAACTTTTCTTGTCTTTTTTTATGTTTGCATACTAATATGGAGCTTGATACACAGTTCATAGGTGTTCAGTATTAACATTTACTAAATGAAAAACATATATATATAGTCTGTTTTTCTTAAATTCTTTTTCTGTGTGGTTTTTTTGAGGGGGTTTTCAATGCTAGTTAAGTAAACCGGTGTTGACTGCAGCTTTTGTGATCTAGGGAAATCAAGTTCTGTAAAATCTGTGGTAACGGTTGCTGCTAAAGGTAATAAAGCTTCAATCAAAACAGGTATGATTATTGGGGAGGAGAGATTTTGCTAAGTTTGTTCTACATTGCCTTACAGGATATAATAAATAAAATATAAAAAGCAAATTTAAAATTTGTATAATAATGTTTAGCGTCTAATAACATCTTGAAGAATTTAGTGAATATTTCTTTGATATTTAAAAGCCAACTCATATAGGAATTTTATTTGTTGGCTCTTTGGTCTTTGACAGTATCTGCCATTGTAGATACATTTTTTTGCATGTATATAATCACAGCTGTATTTTATATATATAATAATACAGTTATATTGCTATATAACTATATACAGCGAACTATATATACATATATTTAATTATATACATATACAGTGATATATATATACACAAACACATATATAGCTATATAACTATGCATTTTTGACACTTTTATAATCACAGGCTTCTGTCATTTCCCCCCATTAATGGTTTAATCTTTGTGTTACTCCTTTTTTAGAGCTGTCACTTCTTATTTCCTTCCCCAACTTGTATAATTCCTCTGAAGTTTGTTACTTGTAGGAAGATAAATCTTTTTCATGTTAAGAGAATGCTTCCCTGTAATTCGCGCCTTTGGGAGGCTGAGGTGAGTGGATTGCCTGAGCCCGCGGGTTCGAGACCCGCCTGGGCAGGCGAGACCTCATCTCTACAATAAATCAAAAAATTAGCCGGGCGTGGTAGCGTGCGCCTGTAATTCTGGCTACTCGGAAGGCTGAGGCGGAAGGATCACCGGAGCCCAGCAGGTCGAGGCTGCAGAGGCCGGGAGCAGCCACTGCACTCCAGTCTGGGCGACAGAGTGAGACTCCAACTCAAAAAAAAAAAAGAGAATGCTCCCCCCATAAAGAAATGGAATAATTATAAAATATTTAAAATAAACGTAGCACATTGGAACTAACATGATAGTTTTAGTAACATCTTTTCCAGTAGACTACTTTCAATGGATCTTTGCAGAAATTACAAAATAGGATTTTTTTATTTGTATGATTATGTTGTGCTTCTGCCACATGAGGGTTAAATGTGTGGCTCATTTAAGATCACCAAAAAAATTGTATCTCAGCTTAAATTTGCTTTAATTTTATCGGTAGTTGAAAATAAATAGAAATAATGAATAGATGGGAAATAGCTGCTTTTGTAAAGTCATACTAATTTACTAATACATTAATATGAAACAATGCTAAATGATTGAACAGATCCTTAGATAATGGTTCAATTTTACTTTTAAAAGCAAAAACTGGTGGAAAGAAGTCTCTAGAAGCCAAAAAGGCTGGAAATGTTAAAAACAAAGTTGCCAGTAAGCCTGTGACTATACCAGGTAAGCTTGAAATGCATTCATTCAGTACTGTATTTTCTTTAGGACTTTTTGGTGTACAACCAAGGTATATTTTGAAGTTTTGCTTAAAAATCCTCAAAGGAAAAAAAGGTAGGTTTTTATTAGGTTTGATGTAAGTCAGATTAAAATGACAAGATAAACTAGCTTAAATTCCTGTTTAGATTCATTAGTTTAATTATTCTAGTATTTTACTAGACTGTTAAAACAGACTGTTTTATGCAGGAAACTCTGAAATAAAGACCAGTATGGAAGCCAAAGTCACTGAAAATAGTGCTAAAGAAGCTATTTCAGGTAGGTCAATAAACATTTTGTTCTTTTATGTTAAAGGTAGAAGAGAAATTAAAATTTTAAGAAAAAAGGCACTTAATTTTTTATCTCTCTCACACACACATATTTATTTCAATACCAGTGCCACACCTAAATGAGATTAAGAGTATTATGGCTGGGCAAGGTGCCTTAGCCCTGTAATTTCAACACTTTGGGAAGCTCAAGTGGGAGAATTGCTTGAGGCTAGGAGTTTGAGACCAGCCTGGACAACATAGTGAGACCCCATCTCTACAATTTTTAAAAATTACTTGAGCATGGTGGCATGCACCTATAGTCCCAGTTACTCAGGAGACTGAGGTGGAAGGAGCACTTGAGCCCAGGAGTTGAAAGCTACAGTGAGGCATTCCAGCCTGAGCAACACAGTGAGACCCTGTCTCATTTGGGGGGAAAAAAAAAGAATACTGTGCTTCAGATCTTCGTTCTATCTTGATTATTCTGAAATTTTGATCACAAAAGAAGTAAAATTTAAATGTATTATTTAAAAGCTATTGTCACCTTTGTAGCTATTTGCTACCATTATATATTTCCATGTAGCTGCTGTTCATATTGTGGTGTAAAGTGGAACCTTGATTTAAAAATATATATCTGCATGAGTTTTTGTTTTGTTTTGCTTTAAGCTGCTTTGGAGGCCACAGAAAACGAACCAGTTAGCAAGGTAAGTTTTTTTATTTTATTTATTTCTTTAAAGCTTAAGAACTTTTGACAAAATAAATTTTTTTATAAACCCTGTTCAACATTTTACAGTATTTGACATGGTGAAAAATGCCAATCATTTGTGACTTTTTAAGTATTATTTTTTAAACTATGGGGAGAATTATTTTAATTCAAAAATCTTGAGTTGCCGAGTAAGTCACAAAAATTAGGACCCAGGTTATCAATAAATATGTTTTTGAAGACTACTTTTCACTGAGAACAATATGTTAAGCCAAAATGGACTTTTGAGAGACAACAGTTTGTCAAATTTGAAGCAATAGAATTTTGTGAAATCTTTTTTTTTCCTGGAGGCAAATGGGAGATACAGTAATATTTAGAATACTAGTTCTTTGCGTTTTTGGAGGAGCAAGTGGGGTTTGCCGTTTTATTTAAAGGACATAAAGTTTACTCAATAATTTGTTTATTGTTTTATCTGTTATAATAAATATATTAAAATTTCATCAATTTAGTTTTTACTGGTTTAGATTTTTTGAGACCATTCAGGTGTTAAACCTAAGTTTATTTTTGCCTGGTAGATCCATTCCTCAAGTATATAGTATGTTTTATTTTATTTTAGGAAGATGATTTTGAAGCTCCAGTTGTGTATATTAGATTAATGTAAAATACACACTTGCCGTGCTAGTTAGAATCACTCTCAACTAGTTTATGACAATTTATAACTTCCTACCTTTTTAAAATAAAAGTCCAGATTGCAAAGTTTACTATAGGACACCTTTAGGAATTTCCCAAATATACGGAAAAGGAAAAATTGACATTGATAGGCCTCTTGAAGAATAAAATAGATCTGAGAGAAGGGATAGCAAAAAACAAAATACTTGCATTAAGGATTAGGTTGTGAGGCAAGAATGCTAAGGAACTTTCTTATATTGCCTAAAAGCGACTATCTTATTCAGGAGGGGTACATACGCATTTGGAACTTGTGGAAGAAGTTGTAGTCAGAGACAGGTGAACTTGTGTTTGTAAACAGTGGGTAAAAAAGTGACCGACAGACCTGGACTAGATGGCGGATGGTACTACTGCAACGATTTCTGTGTATTTGGAAAGCATACATTTGCAAATTTGTATTGGTTTTATTTTTAATTTGAGGTGCAGACCAGCCTCCTGAGTTTATCAGACTTTTCTCAGTATTAAATGCAATTTGAGTACTAACATAACATAATGTACAGCATAAACTTAAATAAAAGCATTAAAGAAATTTTAATATCAGGTTTTTAAAATTGTTTTGAAGGAAACAGAGGAAATGTGTGTGGTACTTATTTCAAATTTGCCTAATAAAGGATATTCTATAGAAGAAGTTTATAACTTAGCAAAACCATTTGGTGATTTAAAGGATACTTTGATTTTATCATCTCATAAAAAGGTAAGAGTTGATTATATCTGTTTATGTTTTTTACAAGCATGTTTTGAAAAGCATTACATTCACAAAACTGAAAGAAAGGTTTAAAAGCAGCATCTCAAAGTAATTAAACTTCCAAGCTAAGGGATTTTAAAAATATAAAATACAGATATTATTTGTCTTAGTGCTGTTCTATTCAGCCATGGTTTTAATGAAGGGGAGGAATTGTTTACTAATGTTTTCAAAGTTTTACTACAAATTTTAGTCTAGTAGGAAAATGTTTGTCTAGGTATGATGTCTCATACCTGTAATCCCCAATACTTTGGGAGACTGAGGCAGAAGGATCGCCTTGACGTCAGAAGTTTGAGACCAGCCTGGGCAACATAGTGAGACCCCTTCTCTACAAAAGAAGAAAGAAATATTTTACATTTTTAATATGCTTAATAAAGAGTTATTTAAATGACTTGTAAGAGTTGTAGATCACTCTTTTATTCGTATTTCTTATCCTTTCTTCTCCTTTACCAGTGATACTCAAATGGGAAATAACCATTTTCAGACAAATGATGTCATCAGTACTTACAACAATCTAAGTTTATCTGTGTGTTCTAAGTTTTTCATAAGTATGTAATAAGTATGTATTTCATAATTTTAAAACAGCACATTAAAGTTTATTGTTAATAACTTGTGGAAAGTATCTTTTGGAAGATGAGATTTCAGGAAAGAGGTATTTTGGAAACGACACCATTAGGATGGTGGGAAGTAGTATTCTTATGCTAGAAAGGAGTTGGCAATCACTAGAGATCTTTAAAAGTAGAGTAGTATGTATGTTTGGTGATAATCAGATCCAGTGTGCTTGAGAAAACAGTAGGAGCGGAGAACGAGTACAAATGAAATATATGTAATTTCATGTTATGTTAAAAGTAGAAATTACTTGAATGACCACACGTTTCAGTAAACATACTAAAAAGCATTGTATTATGTACTTTTATGTGGTTGAACTTTAAACCTAGATTATTATCTGCCCCAGTTTTGATTAGAATGAGTAGAATTATTAGATATTTGGAGATGTAATACTTTTCTAGAGATTACATGGAAAAATAACTGATTCGATTATACAAATACTGTAAACATTTATGAAATTAAAGTTAACAGAAAGCAAGATGGAAGTTGAAAAAATCACATTCATATTATGCTAAAAGTTCAGTAAGTAGATTGTCCAATGCATAAAGAGATAATTCATTAAAACAAACTTATAAACAACATAGATTTCTACTTTGCTAGTTATTACGTATATGGAAGAAGGCTCAACCTTTTTACTTAACCTATGTATGAAAATTAAAACCAAAATGTATGGAGCTACAATTTTATAGCTATGAAAAAGTAACATGAAAAATCAATTGTTACACATTTTTTTTGTTTCTTCATTTCTCATATTTTATTATTGTTTGTTTACTCAAGTTTTAATACTGGTTAAAAATGTGTGTACTACATACTAGATACTGCTCTAGGTACTGTGCATAGTGATGAATAAAATAAGAGTTTTTTTAAATGTCCATTACTAGAATACTGCTTCTTGTTTCTTTCTTTAGTATTATGAGTTCTGTCTTTAACTGCTTATTGTTCATGGTTGTAATATTCTTAGTGTATGGACCTCAATTTTCTGAGGACTGCATTTTTTATCTTAAAAGTATTTACTACGTTGTTCATTTTACTCTAGTTTGCTTATAGTTGTAAGCCTATTTTTGAAATAAAGTAACTTAAGTTTTATTTTTTCATTCTCATAAATTCTATTTTTAAAGGCATATATAGAAATAAATAGAAAATCTGCAGATTCTATGGTAAAATTTTATACCTCCTTCCCAATATCAATGGATGGAAATCAACTCTCAATAAGTATGACTCCTGAAAACATGAACATAAAAGATGAGGTAAATCGTAGACTTACTACCATCTTTACTAGATTTTTATTAAATTTTAAAAATCAGATTTGTTATAGTTTGTTATATTTTCTAGTTTTCTACTTTGTTGAATCACATTTTTCTCTCAGACATGGAGAAAGCTTCTTGCTATCCCTCAACAATTGCCTGTCCCACTGTTTGAGAGTTAACTTTCATAGTGAGGGAATCCTGTTTCTCATGTATGTTGGGATGGGAAAACAGTTGAATACTGTCTGAAAACAGGCTTTTCATCTCTACTCTTACCTCACTGCCATACCCTGTCATCCAAGTGAGAATTATGGAGATTATCTTAAATTTTTTTCTCTCATTTCTTATATTTGATTTCTCACTAGATCTCGTCTGTTTTAACTCAGTGGAGGTTGTTCCTTTTTCCTTATCCCACCTATCATTATCATTGTTTTATCTTGTAAGAACCCTTCCTGGATCACCAAAATAATTGTCCCTTGTACTTTCTACCTTCAATTTTATCTCCCTCAAGTCCTTTCTCCACAAAGCCTTGAGACTGACATTAAATTCAAATCTGTCAAATTTACCTTTATCTGATGTAAAAACTTTTCAGTGTTTCTGTCTCTGTCCTATGAACATTTACTATCACCTGCTAAGAAGCATGAGGTAGAGATATTAGGAACTCTAGAGGAAGGTGGAAGTGCATGTAATTTGAAAAGGTTTTTCATTGGGAATCACTCTAGTGTGATACAATTGGTGAGATTGTTTTATGCATCTCAGTAGTGTCAAAAAGAAAAAAATGTTTAGAAACCATGGTCTCATAAAATCCAAGTTCCTGTCCTGCATACAAAGCCTTCCGTTAGTTATCTTTTGCCAGCTTTGACATCCTTGTTTGCTGCTTCTGTTGGACTATGCATAATTAAACAGCATTAAATTGCAGTACACTTACTGTGTTGTTTTTTTATTTACCTGTATCTCTGTTCCTCCTCATCCTCTTCTTTGTTAACTTTTCTTTTATAATTTGAATTTAATATTCTTAGAAGAATAGAAAAAAATCAAATTGTATGGGTAGAGTGGGACTTGATGACTTGTTTAGGAAGAGGGAAAGATTTTTGAAAGGAACAGAACTTCTGCTGCTGCCTCATTTTATGAAATACAGTGTAATGCATACTTGTATAGATTATTATATTATAAATCTTGACTAAGTAAGTATATGTATGAAAAAGAGTTTATACCTTCAGCCTTTTTCTGTTTTGGCTTTTTAGGAAGCTATATTTACAACTTTGATTAAAGAAAATGACCCAGAGGTGAGTTTCGCATTTAAATGCTTTTGTATACTTGTTTAATTTATTGATTACTTTATTTGTTCTCCTTTTAAAAACTAAGGAAACCAGCTGGGCTCCTTGGCTTAGCCTGTAATCCCAGCTCTTTGGTAGGCCGAGGTGAGTGGATTGCCTGAGCCTGCAAGTTCAAGACCAGCCTGGGCAATTTAAAAAAAAAAAAAATTAGCCAGGTGTGGTAGTGTGCGCCTGTCATTGCAGCTATTCGGAAGGCTGAGACGGAAGGATCTCCTGAACCCAGCTCATTGATGCTGGGATGGCTGTGAGCATGCCACGGCACTCCAGCCTGGGTGACAGAGTGAGACTGCAATTCAAAAAAAAAAAAAAACTTAAAGAAAACCTTAGTACTGATTTTAAGATATTGCAGTGATGGAGATGTCAGATGGGCTATCTTGATAAAAATAAGAAATAACGGGTTATGGGATTCTTTAATGTGAAAATTTTTTCTGGATACTGGAGTGCATACTAAATGGCCAAATAGGTCAATATCCTGTCTTAAGATGTTTTGGATAAACATTATGTTGATAGAAGAAATGCTGATTCTTCCATTTTAGCATATTGCTTTACTAATTACTCATATCTAAAATTAGGGCTTCACTATCTTCTATGTAGTCACTTTCTTACTCTTGGGAGAGGGCATCATCTGACCTCTGTAATAGTAAATTACTATTAATCTGTTTTACAGTTTGATGCTTCAGCTCTGTGTGTGTTTTTTTTTTTCCTATGCTGTCTTTTTTAAAAAAAAAAACTACAGGCAAATATAGATAAAATTAATGACCGATTTGTACATCTTGATAATTTACCAGAAGATGGACTTCAATGTGTACTTTGTGTTGGACTTCAGTTTGGAAAAGTGGATCACCATGTATTGATAAATAATAAAAACAAGGTAACAAGTTCACTCATTTTTTTTTTAAGATTAGAAAATATAGTTTATTTAGAAAATAAATTAGAAGGAGAAAGTGGTAGAGGGAAGGGGCCAAAGCTAGGAAACCTGGCCACACCATAGCTTAGCAAGGCAGTGTCCTTCCTAATTTAACTATGTGTTACATAAAGAATATATAACTGAGTCTACAATTTTTAATTCGCCTACTGAACTGAAGCACCTATAAATAAATATTACTCAGCCACTTAGCAGAATTATAATAGACTAGGATGCTTTCTGTTGGATTGTGGTAAGAAAGAAGAGATCACCTCTCTCGGTTCACAACTCCTAGATTTTAGGAGAAGTCAGGCTTACTCAAGGAAGAAAGGTAATAGAATGTAAAGAGTGTTATCTTACTGGAACATTTAGACCAGAGTTCATTTGGCTCTGACCTTAACTACCTTTGTGACCTTGGCTAAGTTGTTTTACATTTATTTGTAAGTGAAAGGGATATCACCTGATATTTTTAAAAGTCCCTTACATCCATAAAACACATAAAGTTAGGTCTGTTGTTTATTTATATGGAAAAAAGTATAAATTGAATAATCATTCCTTATTTTTCATGAATTTCCTTCTTTCCTTGAAGAACCAAAAGTTATTCATCTATTTACATTTGGTATGTCTTCTGTATTTTATATGTATTTTAGCTATATGTCCATTAAAATTAGATTTCAGTCAGCCATATAGTACTTAGAAAGGCAGGGTAAGTATTAATTTCTTTGATGTGCTTCTAACTGATAAATAGAGCATGTTTGCTACTTTAGAAATAGTGTGACATAGAATGGAAGGTGGGGCACAGATGGCATGTAGGAATTCTGAACCTTGGCTATAGACATCTTTACCCCTCTATTTTAAAGAATACCTACCATCCTCTTCAAATTTGCCTTCTCTATGCAACATTCTAAGGATTGTTTTATCTTATTTTCTTTGAAATAAAGAGTAATCTTACCTTTGTATTCACATATCTGAAGCCTGAAAGAAAAATATATTCAAACTTAAAGATTAAAAAAAAAAGAAGGCCGGGCTCGGTGGCTCAGCCTGTAATCCCAGCTTTGGGAGGCTGAGGTGAGTGGATTTTCTGAGCCTGCGGGTTCGACACCAGCCTGGCTAACTTGGTGAGACCTCATCTCTACAATAAATCAAAAAATTAGCTGGGCGTGGTAGCGTGCACCTGTAGTTCCAGCTACTTGGAACATCCAGAGCCAGGATGTCGAGGTTGCAGTGGCCAGGAGTGGCCACTGTACTCCAGTCTGGGTGACAGAGTGAGACTCTGACTCAAAAAGAAAAAAAAAAAAAAAAAAAATATATATATATATATATATATATATAGTGGTGAAATAACATAAATTGTACCATTTGTAAAACATAAAAACTTAGCCATTTTAACCATATTTAAGTGTCAGTTCAGTGGCATTAAATACATTCACATTGTGCATTCGTACCATTATCCATTTCCACAACTTTTTTTATCTTCTCACACTGAATCTTCCTATTCTTTTAACAATAACTTCTCATCTCTCCCTCCCCGGCCCTTGTCATCTACCATTCTACTTCCTGTTTTTATGAATTTAACTACTTTGGGTATCTAATATTGTGGAATCGTATTGCATCTGCCCTTTCATGACTGATTTATTTTGCTTGACATGTCTTTCGGGTTTATTTTGTTATGGAATATGTCAATTTCCTTTCTTTTTAAAGCTGAGTAATTTTCTATTGTGTGTATATACCACATTTTGTATATCCACTCTTCTATTGGTGGACAGTTGGGTTGCTTCTACCTTTTGGCTATTATGAATAATGTTTCTGTGAACTTGGGTGTACAAATATATATTCAAGTCCCTGTATTCAGTCCCTTTGGGTCTATAGCATCTATACTGAAAAGTGGAATTGCTGTATGATATGGTAATTCTCCTTTTAATTTTTAAAGAACTATTCATACTTTCTTTAATCTTTTCCAAAGGCAATTCTTCAGTTAGATAGTCCTGAATCTGCTCGGTCAATGTACAGCTTTCTGAAACAAAATCCACAGAATATTGGTGACCGCGTATTGACCTGCACGTTATCTCCAAATACTGACTTAACAACGGTAAGATTTCTTTTTGTATCAGTTTTTGTCCTTTTAGAAAATGAAGAAAACATAAAGTTTATTCTCCCAAAGCTCAGAAAATATGTATTCTGAAGGTAATTTCAAGAATTACTGTCAAGGAGTAGTCAAACTGGTTTTGTTTAGGTTTTTTAATTTTGTATTTATCATTATTAATATTTTTTAGAGACAGGGCCTCACTCTGTTGCCCAAGCTGAAGTATGCTGTGGTGTGATCATTGTTCACTGGAACCTTGAACTACTGGGCTCAAGCAATCATCCCCATTATAGGCCTCCTGAGTAGTGAGGATTTCATGCATCTGCCACTGCACCTAATTTTTTATTTTTTGTAGACACCGGGCCTTACTTTGTTGCCCATGCTGATCTTGAACTCCTGGCCTCAAAGGATCCTCCCACCTCAGCCTCCCAGAGTCCTGGGATTACAGGCATAAACCACTGCACCTGGCTTAGATATTCTTTATTTTTAAAATTTGTTTTGTGGACCAGGCTTGGTGGCTCAGCCTGTAATCCCAGCACTTTGGCCGAGGCGAGTAGATTGCCTGAGCCTGCAGGTTTGAGACCAGCCCAAACAACTTGGCGAGATCTCATCTCAATAATAAATAAAAAATTAGCCGCGCATGGTAGTTCCGGCTACTTGGAAGGGTGAGGTGGAAGGATCACCTGAGCTCAGCAGGTTGATGCTGGGGTGGCCATGAGCGTGCCATGGCACTTCAGCCTGGGCAACAGAGTAAGACTCCAACTCAAAAAAAAAATTGTTTTGTAATGTGTTCCAATTTTCATGGTTTATGGAGCAGTATAAATTTGAATGAAAATACATTGAAGTAATTTTGAAAAATGTAACATATGCATTCTTATTCTTACTATTAACATGTGTAGAGCAACTCCATGTAAATGATGTATTTGTCTCCAGAATAAAGAGGCTACTTTGAATCCATTTTGGCTTCCTCTTGATAGAAAGAAGTTTGTTTATTATCTGATTTATTTTAAGTTATATTTATTATTAACTGTTCTTGTGTGAGAAATAAGTTGTTTTGAGGGGGTGGTTTTTGTTGTTTTTGTTTCGTTTTTTGAGTTGGGGTCTTACTCTGTTGTCCAGACTGGAGTTCTGTGTCACATTCATGGCCTTACTATAGCCATGGCCCCTGGGCTCAGGCAGTCCTGCCTCAGCCTCACAAGTAGCTGGGACTAGAGGCACACACCACTACACCTTATTTTTTGTTTTTGTTAATAGAGATGAGGTCTTGCTATATTGCCCAGGCTGGTCTCGAACTCCTGGGTTCACGTAGTCTTCCTGCCTCAGCCTCCCAAAAAATGTGACGGATACCAATAAATTTGAGTGGGTCATTTCACCTGATAATTTCATTAAAAAAAATTTTTTTTTTCTGAGTTGGAGTCTCACTCTTTCACCCAGACTGGAGTGCAGTGGCTGCTCCCAGCCACCACAGCCTCAATCTGCTGAGCTCCAGCAATCCTTCTGCCTCAGCCTTCCAAGTGGCTGGAATTACAGGCGTGCGCTACCACACCTGGCTAATTTTTGGTTTATTGTAGAGATGAGGTCTCGCCAGGTTGCCCAGACGGGTCTCGAACCTGCAGGCTCAGGCAATCCACTCACCTCAGCCTCCCAAGGCATGGGATTACAGGCTGAGCCACCGAGCCCGGCCTATTAAAAATTTTATATTTTTAGCTTTACCTCAACTGAACATTGCATGTTTAAAAACTTATATCGTTTATATTCTTTAAGTTAGTTTTGCTCAGCTAAGTTCAGAATTAAGAGTAAATCTAATGGTACAGAAATTCTTATTCCACAAATACAGTCCCAAATTCTTAGAGTTAAAGCAAATCAAACAAGGGAAAATTTATATACGCATCTACCTGAATTGATACTTCACTTCCCACACCCTTACCCAGAAAGTTATTCTTACAACTGATTAAAGTGGAGAGCACATTTGACTTATTGTAAGAGACCTAGCTCTACCCCCAGATTTTTGCTATAACATGTTTTCATTTGCCACTATTTATTTATATATTTTATTATTATTATTTTTAATAATCAATATTTTTTATTATGATAATGTGGGGTACAGTTAAGGGTTAGGTATACAAATATGTTTCGTTCAGGCACCCTTGTTGATAAGAGGTGTTTCCCCATCCCCAGACAGACATTTACTACTATTAATCGCATCTCCCTCCTCCCCCATAGTTTCCCACCACTGTCGGTCATTTTCTTATAGTATTACATTGGATGTTCAAGGTCCACTATATGAGTGAGAACATGTGAAACTCAGATCTTTGTTTCTGTGAGAGGTCACTAAGTATTATAGACTCAAGTTCCATCCAGGTTGCTGCAAAATTCATGATTTTGTTCTTTTTTATGACTGCATCGTATTCCCTCATGTATATGTAACACATTTTTTTAATCCAGTCCTCTTTTGATGGACAGCATGGTTCCTTCCAGGTTCTTGCTATTGTGAACAATGCTGCAATAAACGTATGTGTGCAGGTATCTTTTATAGAGTGACTTGAGTTCTTCCGGATATATTCCCAGTAGGGGGATTGCGGGGTCATATGGGATGTTGATATTTAGAGCTTTTGGGAATCGCCACACTGCTTTCCACAGAGGTTGCACTAGTTTACACTCCCACCAACAGTGTAGAAGTGTTCCTTTTTCACCACACCCTCTCCAGCAGCTGTTATTTTTTGAGTTGTTGATAATTGCCTTTCTGACTGGAGTTAGGCGGTATCTCAGTGTGGTTTTGATTTGCATCTCCCTGATGATTAGTGATGTTGAACATTTCTTCATGTGTCTGTTGGCTGCTTGGATGTCTTCCTTTGTGAAGTGTCTGTTCATATCTCTTGCCCATTTTATAATAGGGTTCTTTGTTTTTTTCCTTTCAGCACATTTGAGTTCCTTGTAGTTCCAAGATGTTAAGCCTTTGTCATACCTGGTGTTGACAAATACTTTTTCCCAGTCTGTAGGCTGTCTCCCTGCTCTCTTGATGGTTTCTTTGGCTTTGCAGAAGCTTGTCAGTTTAATGAGGTGCCACTTGTCTATCTTCTCTCTTATAACTTGTGGGTTTCGAATTTTGTTCAGGAATTGAATGCCAGTTCCAATTTCCATGAGGGTATGTCCTTCATTTTCTAAGATTCTTGTGATTTGAAGTTTTACATTTAGGTCTCTGATCCACTTGGAGTTAATTTTTGTGTATGGGGATAGATAGGGGTCCTGTTTCAATCTTCTGCATGTGGTCAGCCAGTTTTCCCAGCACCATTTACTGAATAGGTTCTCCTCTCCCCAGTGGTAGGTGGTGGAGGCTTTGTCGAAGATGAGTTGGTTGAGAAATTCAGGTTTTGCTTCTGGAATCTCAATTCTATTCCATTGATCTATATGCCTGTTCCTGTACCAATACCAAGCTGTTTTGATGATTGTAGCTTTATAGTAAAGTTTGAAATCTGGTAATGTGATACCACCTGCTTTGTTTTTTTTGCTGAGGATTGTTTCGGCTATTCTTGGACATTTGTGTTTCCATATGAATTCCTGTGTTGTTTTTTCTAGGTCTGAGAAGAATGTTGCTGGTAATTTGATGGGTATTGCATTGAATTTATAGATTGCCTTAGGTAAGATGGACATCTTCACAATGTTGATTCTTCCAATCCATGAGCATGGGATATTTTTCCACTTGTTTGTGTCATCTTTGATTTCTTTGAGCAGTGTTTTGTAATTTTCATTGTAAAGGTCTTTCACGTCTCTGGTTAGGAAGATGCCAAGGTAGTTCATTTTTTTTGTGGCTATTGTGAATGGAATTGTGCTTTTTATTTGGGTTTCTGTTTGTTTATTATTGTTGTAAAGAAATGTGGTTGTCTTTTGCGTATTTATTTTGTATCCTGAGACTTTGCCAAAGGCCTTTATCAGTGTGAGGAGGTTTATGACAGATTCTCTTGGGTTTTCAAGGTACACAATCATATCGTCTGCAAAGAGTGATAACTTGACTTCCTCTCTTCCTGTTTGGATAACCCTGATTGCCTTCTCTTCTATGATTGCTCGAGCCAGGACTTCCAATACTATGTTGAACAGGAGGGGTGAGAGTGGGCCTCCTTGTCTTGTTCCAGTTTTCAGGGGAAATGGTTCCAATTTTTGTCCGTTTAGGAGTATGCTGGCTGTGGGTTTCTTGTAGATGGCTTTTACTATTTTGAGGTCTGTTCCCCGTATGCCTAGATGTTCGAGGGTTTTTATCAAGAAGGGATGCTGGATTTTATCAAAAGCTTTTTCTGCATCTAATGATGTAATCATGTGGTTTTTGTTTTGACATCTGTTGATATATTTAATTACATTTATTGTTTTACGAATGTTGAACCAGGCTTGCATCCCAGATATGAAGCCTACTTGGTCATGATGGATGATTTTTGAGATGTATTGTTGAATCTGGTTTGCTAGGATCTTGTTGAGAATTTCAGCATCTATGTTCATCAAAGATATTGGCCTGTAGTTCTCTTTCTTTGTTGGATCTTTACCTGGCTTGGGTATCAATGTGATGTTGGCTTCATAAAATGATCTGGGGAGAGTTCTATCTTTTTCATTCGCCTGGAATACCTTCAATAGGATTGGTATCAGCTCCTCCTTAAATGTCTTGTAGAATTCTGCTGGAAAGCCATCTGGACTAGGACTTTTTTTTGTAGGTAATTTTCTTATTACGTAGTCGATTTCCTTGATTGTTATTGGTCTATTTAGGGTCTCAATTTCTTCCTGTTTCAAGCTAGGTAGGTTGTGTGATGTCAGAAAGTCCTCCATTTCCTTAAGGTTTTCGAGTTCGTTTCCATACAAGTGTACATAGTAGTCTCTAATATCTTTTGTATTTCTTCAGGGTCAGATGTGACTTCATCTTTTACGTTTCTGATTGTGCTTATTTCGGGTTTTCTCTTTTTGTCTTGGTCAGTCTAGCTAGGGGACCATCGATCTTGTTTATCCTTTCGAAGAACCAGCTTTTTGTTTCATTGATTTTTTTTGTATTATCTTTTTGTCTTCTGTGTCCTGGATTTGGGCTTTTATTTTGGTGATCTGGATTCTTCTGCTGAAATTAGGGTTTTTGTGGTCTTGCTTTTCCAGCTTCCGTAGGTGACTTGTTAGGCTGTTAATTTGTGATCCTTCCATTTTCTTCATGTGCGTTTATAGGAATATAAATTCCCCTCTTACTACAGCTTTCATGGCAGAGATTTTGGTAAGATGTTTCTTCATTTTCATTTGTTTCCAGGTATCTTTTGATCTCTGTTTTGATTTCATCATTGACCCAGGAGTTGTTTAGCATCATGCTGTTTAGTGTCCATATCTTTGTAGGTTTTGGGGGGAACTTGTTGGTGTTAATGTTTATTTTTATTCTACTGTGGTCCAGGAAGGTGCATGGTAAAATTTCGGTCTTTTTAAATTTTCTTATGCTTGTTTTATGGCCAATTATGTGGTTGATCTTAGAATACATTCCATGCAGTGATGAGTAGAATGTGTATTCTGTGGTCTTTGGATGGAGTGTTCTGTAGGTGTCAGTTAAGTCCATTTGGTCCAGAGTCACATTGAGGTTCCAACTCTCCTTGCTGATTTTTTGTCCTGATGATCTGTCTAGGGTTGTGAGTGGGATATTAAAGTCCCCAGTTATGTTGGTGTTAGAGTCAATATCTTTCTTTAGTTTTCCTAGAAGTTGCTTTATGAAAATTGGCACACCTATGTTGGGTGCATATATGTTTAGGATAGATATTTCTTGTTGATGGAGTGAACCTTTTATCATTATGTAGTGGCCCTTTGTATCTTTTTTAATTTTTGATAGCTTTGTCTGAAATTAGGATCATGACTCCTCCTTTCTTTTGGGTTCCATTCGCCTGAAAATTTGTTTCCCATCCTCTTACTTTGAGTCTGTGTATGTCCTTTCTAGTGAGATGGGTCTTTTGAAGGCAGTATATTGTTGCCTGGTGATATTTTATCCATTTTGCCACTCTATGTCTTTTCAGTGGTGCGTTTAGTCCATTCACATTCAGGCTAATTATTGAAATATGAGAGTTCGTTACTATCATAGAGTTCTTATAGAGTTGTTGTTCTTTCACTTGGTTTTTTTTCTTTCTTTTGGTTTTGGGGTTGGTTCATGTATATTTTATTATTTTTCCTTACTCTTGTGAAGAACGTTGTTCTTTTTTCCTTTTCTTCTGTGTTTAGTACTTTCTTAAGTGTTTCATGTAGAGGTAGTTTGGTGGCAGCATAAGTTCCTAGGGATTGGGTATCTGGGAAAGATTTTAATTCTCCCTCGCTGATGAAGCTTATCTTGGCTGGGTAGGTTATTCTTGGTTGAAATTGTTTATCTTTTAGGACTTTGAAGATACGACTCCAAGATCTCCTAGCCTACAGGGTTTCTGTAGATAAATCTGCTGCTATTCTGATTGGTCTTCCATGGTAGGTGATCTGGCCTTTTTCTCTTGCTGCCTTTAGGATTTTTTCTTTTATGCCTACTTTGTTTAGGTGAATTATTATGTGTCTAGGAGTTGGTCTTCTCATTTGTTGTCTTGCAGGGGTTCTCTGAATCTCTTGTGTTTGAATTTTTGCATCACTGGTTAGATAAGGGAAGTTTTCTTGAATGATCTCATGGAAAGTTTGTTCCAGTGTGGTCTCTGTCTCTCTTTTTGCCTCAGGAAGGCCAATTACTCTTAGGTTCAGCCTCTTGAAGTAATCGCTCATCTCTTGAAGGTTTTGTTCTGTCTTTTTGAGCTTATTTTCTGTGTTTTTAAGAGTTTGGGTTAATTCTATATTTTGGTCCTCAAGCTGTGAGATTCTTTCTTCTGCTTGGGTAATTCTGCTTTCCATGCTTATCAGTTTGTTATTTATTTCGTTCACAATATTCTTTATTACTGTTATCTCAGATATCAGCTCCTTTCTAGTTTCTTCTTGTGTCTCCTCAATTCTTTTTAATCTCTCCATTAATGTCTTGATATCTAGGTTTGTAGTTTGAGACCCTTCATTCTGGGGGCTCTTCATTGTTTGCATTCCAAAGTCAGTTTTCTCAGTGTCTGTCCTCCCAGGGGTCTTTGAGAGACCCATACTCTTCTTTTGGTTTTTGTTCATATGTGTAGATTTTTCTCTCTCTCCCCCTTTCCCTCCCCTTCATTAATTCTGTTTTTGAGGGAAGGTCGGGTTACTTTTGTTTCACTTCTGCAATATCCTGTTCTTCCTTATGGGGGTCTTCTGGCTTTGTTCACTTTTGAGGTTGGAGTGTGGGCTGCAGGCTGTACTTTTTGCAGTTTTGAGGTTTAATAGAGGAGGAAACTGTGATTCAGAATGTATATGCTGATTCTAGCATCCACCAACAGGTGTCTGAGCACACTGGAACCTATTTCCCTCTGCCTTACAATCTGTCCATGCAGCAGTATGTAGCCTTGGTCCCTAGATTACAAAGGGGGTATAAAAGAGGAAAATAATGGGTGGGGTCAATAGGAAGTTAGAAAGAAAGAAGAGTGAGAGGGAAAACAGACATACATACCAACTATCAGGTGTGAAAGAGACACAAGGCCGGAGAGAAGTGGAAAAAGACACATAAGAAAGATTCCGTAAAGAATACTGGTAGCTACACCAAGACAGACCAATAAAATCATGAAACAGTGTAAGTCAGAAAGCAAGCAACAAAAGCGATCAAAACGAACAGTCAAAATGATAAAATCAAACGTCAAAATAAGAGATCAGACTAAAGTCACTTCAGCTCTGATCTCCTGCCTCTCCCCTTTGTTTTTCGTTGCAGGCAGCTAGATTTACTCACAATTTGGTTGTTTTTTTTTTTTTTTTTGGCCCACTGCCTGGGAGTTGCTTTTGTCTGATTCAGCATGGGGTGGGCCTTTGTCTCCTGTTTAGCGACGTTACCTTAGGAACCGAGGTGGGGCGTGTTGATAGGTCAGCGGGGCAATGGAAATCTCTGTCTGGAGAATGGCCGAGGTGGCAGTTTCATTTTCGCATATCCGTTTCTCTCCGCTTGTCTGGGTCCCCAAGCTTGGGGTCAAACGCTGAGTGCCTCTGCCAGGGTGGGCCCAGAGCTCCAGAGCGCCAAAGCTCCAAAGGGCAGGCGGTGAGCAGTGAGAGTGGCCCTGGGCCCCCCACAGGGTACTTCATTCAGGAATGGGACCAGTGTCTCTGTCGCACAGGTGCCCAGAGCCTCCCTGAGTGACGAGCAGCTTGGTGTTGGGTGCTGGGCGAGACACAGTGTAGCCAGGGAGGGAGCCAAGAGCCGAGATTCCCACGCAGGCGGGAGTCACTTATGGTGGAACAGCAGCAGCCGGGGGCCACAATATCCGGCCCTGCATGAGACCGAAGGTCCCCGGGCCTCGCACCAGTGCGGTGGTGGTGGGCTGGGGGATGGGGGAAGAAAAATAAGAGTCTTTTTGGGAACTCGCCTTTGCAGAATCTCACAAGTCTACCTATGCCGTTGCCATCTTACCGGAACCTCTCTCCATTTACCACTATTTAAAATGAATTAATTATCAACTCTGTATTACCATCTCTTCAACACATTCCATTTTTGTTAACCTAAAATGTTACTTCTTTGTATAGTATGGTTATGACTTTTATTTCAATATATAGTTAGCCTACATGTGAAGCATGTAGTACTCAGTTCTAAGTACTGAAAACTAGTATCTACATTTTTGATACTGTGGTTATAAGGGTATTTACTGCAGAATTAAGCAGTAAAGTGAGTGGGTTTATAAAGAAGGAAATGTATAATATGTGTCCTTAACTTGTACACGCAAAGGTGAATTTCTTACATCCCCAGTCATTTCTTAAGATGCTGCCACATTTTTGTTGATTGATTGATTGATTTTTGAATCCTACTCTGTTGCCCAGACTGGAGTACCGTGGCACCATCACAAGTGACCATAGCCTTGGCCTCCTGGACTTAAGTGATCCTTCTGCCTCAGCCTCCAGAGTAGTTGAGACTGCAGACACACCAGACACATACCACCATGCTTGACTAATGTTTTGGATTTTTAAAAATTTTATTTATTTATTTATTTGTAGTGACAAGGTTTCACTTTGTTACCCTGGCTTGTCTCAAATTGCTAGACTCAAGCAGTCTTCCCACCTTGGCCTCACAAATTGCTGGGGCTTACGGCATGAGCCACCATTCCCAGCCACTTGAGTATTTAGATTATGACTTTCTTGTGCAGTTTAGGGTTTATATTTTGTTGTTGAGACAGAAAAAAGGCCGGGCTCGGTGGCTTAGCCTGTAATTCCAGCACTGTGGGAGGCCGAGCCCAGTAGATTGCCTGAGCCCTCAGGTTCGAGACCAGCCTGGACAACTTGGCTAGACCTTGTCTCTGCAATAAATAAATTTAAAAAGTAGCTGGCCATGGTAGCACTCACCTGTAGTCTGACTACTTGGAAGGCTGATGTGGAAGGATCGCTGAAGCCGAGCAATTTGGCGCTGGGGTGGCCATGAGTGTGCCACTGCACTCTAGCCTGGACAACAGAATGGGACTCCAATTCCAAAAAAAAAAAAAAAAGAAAGAAATAGAGCAAAAGGATGATCTTTGTCATGTTAATCAGATAATGTATATACCTTAGTTACTATTTGTTGAATAAAATCTACTCTCAGAGCTATTCCTCTCCCTTCTAAATTGATGACCATTTGCTTTGTGACTCAATTATGCATTGTTGGTTTTCTTTTCATTGCTTTTCTGTGTTATTTCCACTCTTTCTTGGATTCTGTGTTTCCCACTTCATGAATTGCTTTTTTCTGTTTGCTAGAGTACATTCTCAAATGATTTTACATCCCAGGAAGCATGTGTAGGCAGTAAATTTTCTGAATCCTTGCGTGTTTGAAACTGACTTTATTTTGTTCTTATATACTTTATTGGTAGTTTGTCTCGGTGGAGAATTCCGTGCTCAGATTATTTTTCCTTTGATTGTTTCTAGCACCCAGTATTATTGAGAAGAAGGCTGATTCTAATCATACCTATTTTGTTTCTCTGAAAGGTTTTAGGGTTTATTCATTAAACTAGTATTCATCTGATTCCTTTTCTGTGCCAGTACTTTTCTAGGAATTGGAATACAGTGATGAACAGCAGGGTCAGTATCCCAGTCTGGTCATTGTCCTTATGTCCCTGTCCTCAAGGATTATATTTGAGTGGAGGAGATAGACTGTAAACCAGTGAGCAGTATGTCAAGTGGCGGAAAGACTGTGAAGACAAATAAATCAAGTTTAAAAAGATAGAGATTGATAGATGGAGTGAATGGTATCTTAGAGTAGTCAGTGCTGTGCCCTTGGCGAAAGAGTTATTTGAGAGACCTGAGGAAAGTAAGAGAGCAAGCTTTAAGAATATATCAAGGAGCTGGGCTCGGTGGCTCAGCCTGTAATCCTGCACTTTGGGAGGCTGAGGTGAGTGGATTGCCTGAGCCCGCGGGTTCAAGACCCACCTGGGCAACTTGGTGAGACCTCATCTCTACAATAAATCAAAAATTAGCCGGTCGTGGTAGCATGCGCCTGTAATTCCAGCTACTTGGAAGGCTGAGGTGGAAGGATTGCCAGAGCCCCAGCAGGCCGAGGCTGCGGTGGCTGGGAACAGCCACTGCACTCCAGTCTGGGTGACGGAGTGAGACTCCAACTCAAAACAAAAAAAGAATATATCAAGGCATAGAGATTTTTAGACAGAAGAACCAAGGGCAAAGGCTTTGGGAACACATTTGGTGAGTCAAGAATTTCCAAGGAGGGTCAGTATGGCTAGTCCAGTGAACAAGATTTTATCTTGGTTTGGGACTCCCTTCCTAAATCCTACTTAGAACACTCAGTATTTTTTGTAAAATCTAAAGATTAGTGTGTTCCTCCTCCGGGGGAAAGCTTTTCTTTTGTTATTTTTTAATCTCTTCAATTTTTAGTCTTCTATTTTTGTGGAAATAACACCTGATTTTGTAGATGTTATATTCTATTGACTTTTTCTGAGAATTTTCCTTTGAATTTTTTTATAAACTCTTCAGTTGTCTGAAATATTTTCAGCCTGTTTTGTATGCTTGCTGGCTTTTGTGCGTTTGTTTTTCTCTTTTATGTATTTATAAATCAGAAAGCAAGTTGGTGAATAGTTACCTGATAGAGATTTCCTCTCCTGTCATATAGGGCTTTTTCTCTAATATATTTTCTGTTTGTGAATGGGGCTTATGATGTCATCTTTAGTTTTGGCAATACCATTAGGATGTAGACTAGCCTTCCCACCATATACCCCAGTATTGGAGGCTTTTTCTCTGGGACTTCAGTACCTATGCCAGGAGTCTTCTCCAGGCACATTATTCCATTTCTTTAATGTATGATTCTTTGTTCTTTTTAGTCTGACAAAATCTTTCTAGAAAGACAATTTCAACCCAGAGAACATAAGAATCTACAGAAAAGGCTTTCTTCTAGTATGTATAAACTTTAAAAGGTAGATATTTTTGCCATTTTGTTCACATGTGTGTCCCAATTGCCTAGCACAGTGCTTGATATACAGGCAGTGATTTTAAATTCCTGGTTTCTTTTTGGGCCCCATTGCTTCCTTGAGGACTCAGATAAATATTTGAAAAGATTATTGTTAAGTTTTGTCCAGCATTTCTGGTTTTTGTTTTCGTTGTTTTGTTTTGTTTTGTTTGAGTCAGGTCTCACTCTGTTGCCTAGGCTGGAGTGAAGTGGCATGGTCACAGCTCACCACAGCCTCAACCTCTAAGCAAAAGATGGTATGTCCAGGCTGTTAAAGTTTAAAAAGGTTCTCATTTATATCAACAGTAAAGAAACATATCTTTCTTATTAGTTGCTGTATGTCAGTTTTCCATATACGCTACTTTGGGGTCTTTATTTAATGAGAAAAAAATTCTAGAACTTGATAGTGATATGGACACTGATGACTGAGTTTACGTATATATTTTTTAAATGTTTTGTTTTTAAAGCTTAGATTGTAACTAAAAATGTTGAATTGATGGGTTACATATTTCAAATCCAGTGGAATAGCCGCAAATAAAATGTTGGTTATGTTACAGGTACAAACTGAGAAAGACCCAGAACTAGGAAAAGAAAGGTATGTTGCTTTAAGTTTTCCAGCATTTTTGTGTAGTATTTAGTTTCTGAATTTAATCTCTGTATTGTATAGTAATTGTCCACACGTAAAGAAAGATTTCTGTCTTAAATGTTTATTTTGTTTACATATTAAGCTTGTTGTGGTTTTCTTTTTGAGTTCTGCTTGACCAACTATGTGATTTTTGTTTTGTTTTGTTTTTGTTGTTTTTTTAATCTCATTCATGTATTTACTAAATATTTAGAGAAACTGCATATATTAAAACAGTTTGAATTAAATATATATAACTCTTATAAAATGTTCTGCTAAGACTTGAACAGTTCAACTCTGTGATCAATATTTTGTTCTTTGTAAGATTTTTTTCTATTCCAGAATAATAAAAGGGTAGTAAAATTTTAATCTTTTGAAATTTATTTAGCTTATACCACAAAGATAATTTTCAGTGTGTATTTTGATGCTTTTAGAAATAGCTGGATTTCTAAAGGAGGAGAAGGGATATCTGTCAAAAAAAATTATGTATCCTGGTTTTTTTTATCAGGATAAAAGTTTGTTTTTCAGAGTCTACACACAAACTAGTGACTCACAACCTTGTTTTCACCATCTAAAGTACACTTTCTCCCTAGCAACCCTCTCATTCTGATGGATACCCTTCTTGTCACCACCCTTGTCCTACCAATTAATAACTCGCCTTTTACCATTCTTTATTGTGAATCACTGCTTTACAATATTCTTTTCCTTCCTATATATTAGTTTATTCATTAATATTTGTTAATCCTTGTTGTAAGGGGGTATAATTTTGAAACACCAGTTTGAAAGTATTTAAATATGGGAGGTATTTATTTATTTAATGTATTGATTTTAAGATACCCAAGAAAGAGAATGTCTTAGGGATTTTCCTTCTCATTAATTAGTTCTTATAAAATCAGACTATTTTAGATAATAAAAGATGATTTTGAGTAAGCAATAGATTTACTGTATATATCAGCAGAGATTTTTTAAAAGTTATATATCATAATGCAAATTATTTTAACATGCCTAAGAAATAGTACCACCAGCAGTGTTTGAGATAAAAAACCACAAAGGGCTTATTAAATAACAATGCCACTTGTAGTCTTATAGATAGACCTAAAGTTTGGCCACAATAACTGTGGCTGAAAAGTAAACAAACACTCCCAAAACTCCATTTTTTGCATTTTGTTTGACAAAATTTCTTTGAAGTCTCCAAGAAAAGCTGTTGTGTTTATCAATTGCAGTTGGTTATTGTTTTCCTCTCATTGTTTATACTTACCTTTTAAAATCAAATATATTTCTTAATGAATTTACAGCTAATTCTTCAACCTCATAAAATTAATTTTTAAAATTCTAACACTAATAACTTCTTAATTTCCATTTTGCAGTCAGTTTGTTTGTTTGTTTTTAAATTACCAACATTAGAGAAAAAACTGTGGGATGTGACCCAAATACTTCACATTTCTTTGGAATAAACCAATGTCGAGAAAATACTACTTGTTGGTTGGCTTTGGTTTTTTTTTGGAGGGGGGTGGCGGGGTTGGGGCCTTGTTGTTACTGTGTTGCCCAGGCTGACCTTGAACTTCTAGGCTCAAGTGATCCTCTCCAGTTTCTTGAGTAGCAAGGACTCTAAGTACTTGTTTTTGTTTTTTTAAAGCACTTGCTGTTGCCAGTTCATCATGAATTTCATCCTTTTTTGTTTATAACTAATGTAAACTATTGAAATAGATTTCCTATTTAGAAGAAATCTCACATGGACACATTAATAATTTAATAATCCACATTATGCCTATTTTTATTCCCTTCACATGTAAACAGAATTTATTTAATCATGTGATGAAGGTACCAAACAAAGATGCTAGGTGCAATTTTTTAATTCATTAATGTTGAAAAGTACCCATTGGGCCTCTGAAATAAACACTAATCTTTAGTATTGTGAAGTCTTAGTGTAAAGTTTCTCAGGATGTTTGTCTTATGGTGTTAACCATTGTTCTCATGCCCAGCTTTTATTGCATACTTTTTATGAAGGCTGTGAAATTCTGGTATTACTGGGATATGGGGTGGAATAGGGGAGTGGAAAATGAGATGTTTGTATCCTGAATGCCTTTCTGGATTCCTTTTCTGTTCCATTTCCCATAACATGCCTATATTTTCATTCAATCTAAAAAAGACTGGTTTACCTCTGATGTTTATGATGCCATTTGTTTGACATCTCAAGCTGTCTTTCTAAGCTAATTTGAGACTTTTCCCCATAATAGCCAGAAAACAGATACTACTAGTTTTTGGTATAATTTCTGTGATGAATACACTGTAATTTTTAAAGACCAGCGCACAAGGACAAATATGGAATTAAACCATTTTTCTGAGTAGGTTTGTGTTCTTTGTTTCAAGTGTGGAACTGCATAGTGATTCATTTTGTATAAAAGATAATAATCTTTATTGACAAACTTTAAATATGGTAAAGGAGAAAGTCTTGCAATATCCTTAAGCCAGGAGTCAAGATCTCCACTGTTATCCGTCTAGCCCCATAGATGTTTTTATACAGCCCTAATTTTCTAAAATATTTAGAGTTAGTGTGCAATACAGTAATGAGGCAGGAATTTGAATTTATTCGTTATTGGGAGTGGGTCTTATAATTTAAAAACAAAAGCTTATATTTTGAGAAATAATATTTACATACCTCCGTAACTGAATGGCACTACTTTTTCTTTGTCATATTTGTGCTTGCCCTCAAATTTTATTGAATTTTAAGAATTTGAAACACTTAAAATCAGCCATTGATATTTTGAATATGAAGGAGTGTATTATTTTAAATAAAGCCACCTTTTCAGCATACAAAGAGTAGCTTGTACAATGAATAGAATATGTATTGATTAAGGTCAGTGGTCAAAAAGTGTTTTTCTGATCTGGTAGAAAAGTATTTAATTTGTTTGGTTTTTTGAGTTGGAATCTCACTCCATTGCCCAGGCTGGAGTGCAGTAGCTCGCTCACGGCCACCCCATCATCGACCTGCTGGTCTTAGGTGATCCTTCTGCCTCAGCCTTAAGTAGCTAGAACTACAAGCACGTGGTACCACACCCGACTGATTTTTGATTTTTTATTGTAGAGACTAGTTGCCCAGGCTGTTCTCGAACCCTCAGGCTCAAGCAATCCATTCACCTCGGCCTCCCAAAGAGCTGAGATTGCAGGCTGAGCCACCAAGCCTGGCCTAATAGAAAAGTTTTTTGAAAGTCTAAATTCATCATCTTTGGGGGATAGAGGAAAACTAGTTTATTGACTCAGATCATTAGACTCTCATGTGGTGGCACTTCTTTCAAAACTTGTGAAATATGATTAACATCTCAACACCCAGATACACATCATCTTGCATTGTTAACTAAAGGTTATATGGCTACCCTTTCAGAAGCATGTCAAAGGGAATGGCTTATTCTCTCCTTCTTTAAAAATTATAAGAAAAAAGTCAGTACTCTTCAGTAATGAGGTGTGATATGGTATAACATTCCACTGTCTTTCTCCAACCTGATGCTTCTAATGTAATTAAATGAATATATTGTTAAACTTTAATTTGTGTCTTTGCATGGTGGACATTGTTTTCAGACGCTAAGATTTTCCTTGTTATTCTTCATGATAACCTCTGATGTATGGAGCATTAATATAAAAATAGCTTATCTGTCTCTGCCCCAGTGAAAGTAGTGGAATTATAGAATCACATACTTTTTGTTTATTTTGGATTTTGGAAGACCATGATGAGACATGATCAATTACATATGTATTTCCTCCATTTCTCCTGAATAATGTTACTTAATATTTTATACTATTCTCTGTAATCAGAAAAGTTTTTTTTAACATACTTCTTATAATATAGCCAAATATTTGTAAGACTGTATGTTCATGTTAAGATTCTGTTGCTTTCACCACTAACTTTAATACTAGAGTGTATAAAGGACACTTTCCAAGAATGTTTTCTTTTAGGTATTATTAATAAATATAGTTCTTGAGAAATTAAAAACAAATCTGCTTCACCATATCACCTCTGTGATATGGTTAAGAGTATAGTCTTTTCCTCCTGTCAGTTTCTGTGTATGTTCTTTTTAGGTAAGCTTCACTTATAAAATGTTAGGTTTTAATGCATGGATCATTAGTTTTATTGTAGACCTAAGCACATACTTTATTCAGTTACTATTGCTGGGGATGGGGCCTAATAAAAATTTGAGATGTCTTAAATTTACCTGTAGCCTTTTGATGTCAAGTGTAAACTTGACACAAAAGGACAAAAGTGACTATAACTCATAACTCACATGAGTAAAAGGAGCATATTGACAGTCACAATTTTGCCACTATTTCCTTTGAATTAGTGAGGAATCTTCAGTGAGTGGAAGATCTCTTTGAAAATTTTACATTATTTACATATTTGTATCCAAACAACTTAGCCATTTTAATGCTGATTGGCTAGATTTCCCAGTGCTTATTACTAATGCATCAGGAAGTCTTAACAATTGGCATCAACAGGATTATTTATAATGGTTAAATTCTCATCATGGTTTGATTTTTGTTTGTGTTTTTGTTTGTGTTCTTTTTTGTTTGTTTTTAAATACTTTTAGCCCTGGTTTGAAAAACAGTCGAGTTGATGAAAGTGAGGTGCAAACAGCAGCTGATAGTCCTTCTGTTAAGCCTAATGAGGTTGAAGAAGAAACTACTCCCAACATTCAGACAGAAACTTTGGTGCAACAGGAAGAGGCTTGTGAGGAAGAACCTGAAAAAGCATTGTGTGACTCTGACTTTGCTATGGAAACATTGGAAGTTGAAACTCAGGGAGACAAAGTCAATGGTGAAATTCCTCTTGTAGCATCGATTCCAGCCAGTATTGAATTATTCACTGAAAATGTGGGGGAGTGTGCTCTAAGTCAGCAGGTGTATAACAGTGACTTTGAAAAGGAAAAGGCAGAAGCTATTCACCCTGAGACAGAATTAGCACCATCTGACAGTACATTAATAGAAGAGAGGAACATCAAAGGAATTCTAGAAGTATCTCCATCTGAAGCAGATTTGTTTTCTGGAATTACACAGTCTATGGTAGAAGCTGCAGCTGAAGTGGACAAACATGAAACTGTTTCAGAAATACTGCCACCTGCTTGTGTTGTGACCTTAGTACCAAAAATTTCCACTGGGGATGAGAAGACAGTGGGCAAAAAGAGTATTTCTGAAAAAAGTAACATGGATAAAAAGGAGGAAAATGAATTTCCTAAGGAAACCAGAATGGATCTGCAAATAGGAACAGAGAAGGCTGAGAAGAATGAAGGTAGGATGGTTGCAGAAAAGTTGGAAAAGATTACAGCAGCAGTGAAAGAAAAACCTGCTGAAAATGCTGTGATCAAAGCAAACCCAAATAAAGGAGTGGGTCAGGCTAATAAGCCTGATGAAACTAGTAAAACTAGTATGCTGGCTGTATCAAATGTATCTAGCAATAAATCAAGCATCAAGGCTGTTATGGTCTCTTCTAAGGTAAAAGCTACAGGTTCAAAAACTGAAAATCAGAAGAGTTTCCTAAAATCTATGCTCAGAGATCAAATAAATGCTGAAAAGAAACTTTCAGCCAAGGAATTTGGTCTACTTAAAACTACAAGTGCCAGGTCAGGCTTGGCAGAAAGCAGCAGTAAATTCAAACCCACTCAGAGCGGTATTACCAGAGGAGGCAATGGAAGGATCTCAGCCCTGCAAGGCAAGGATTCTAAACTGGATTGCAGGGATATAACAAAACAATCTCAGGAAACAGAGGCTAGACCTTCCATCATGAAACGGGATGACAGCAATAATAAGGTGAGGAGGGTAGGAAGAATGACTCAGTGTATCTTTGAACTGATTGACTGCTGCTGTAGCTATGGAGTAGGAGATGTAATTTTGTTTCATGTTTTCATCTCCTCACTCTATCTCCCTAAGCTCTGATTTGCTCTTAAACAATTCCATTGATTTAAGCCAGTAGACATTTAGAGTATTAAATTTAAGATCATAATTTATTAACAGGTTTGAAAAACAGTATTTGTGTAAAATTTGGTCAGAAATATTACTGTGGTTCAAAAAAAAGTCTACAGTGAATCCTCTTAGGTGATTTACCACCACTTTGCTTCTGAATGGGAAACCGTTTTCTCTTTTAAATTGAAACTTTCTTTGTCTGGTCACTGATTGCCCAAAATAGATGTTGTATAGGAAGAAAAGATGAGTAAAACTGAATTTAACTACAACTTGCAGATATGATGTCTATAGTTTAAATGACTGTTGACTTAGTTTGGTATACTTGTTAAATATTTGCATAATTGACTGTATTTGAGTTATGTTTGCCATTTAAATCTTTTTCATTAAGAACATCAATAACCTGGTTATAAATTCTGTTTTTCTGTATTTCTTATTTAATATTTCAGACCGTGGCTGGGCAAAATACTAAGAATTCTAAAAGCACTACTGGCAGAAATTCAAAATCTAAAGAGGTAAAAATAGTTCACTAATGCTAACCCTCGTGTTCTATTCCTGTGTAGCAGAGTTTATCTCTCTTATAAGTTGTACCTAACTTATAATAGTTAATACAAATGTTAGAGAGAAGATAGAGCAAGGGATAGGAATGAGGTGTTTTATTTTTTACCCTACCACTAATTTACTTTTTGACCTTAAGTTAGCTTAAGTGGTTTGTGTTCTTTTTTTTTTTTTGAGTTGAAGTCTCACTCTGTCACCCAGACTGGAGTGCAATGGACGCTCCCGGCCACTGCAGCCTCGACCCGCTGGGCTCCAGCGATCCTTCCGCCTCAACCGTCCAAGTAGATGGAATTACAGGCATGTGCTCCCACGCCCGGCTGATTTTTTGATTTATTGTAGAGATGAGGTCTCGCTGTCTAGGCAGGTCTCGAACCCATGGGCTCAGGCAGTCCACTCACCTCAGCCTCCCAAAGGCGCGGGATTACAGGCTGAGCCACCAATCCCAGCTGGTTTGTATTCTTGATGCAGGGCAAAACATTACTCAGGAGCAGAAAGGAATTAAAGTAGGAAAATATCTCTAATCTCATTTTGATAGGAAAAGGTTGTAGTTATAGAGAAAAAATCAGATATTTAAAGGAGGTTGGCATTTGACTAAATTAATCCATGTTTTGTTAAATTCCAACTTTTGTTATCTTTTTTGCTCTAATTTAACCTAAGTGGATGGTTTCTAATATTTACTTTCCTAATATTGAGACCTATTACCAAATAAACATATTTTATATTTGGTGGTTTAGTATTTTAGGTTTATGCCATTTGTAGAATATATTTTGCTTTCTTATCTGGCAGGGAATGAATTTGGCCCCATTTTGTTGGGGCAGAGAAAAGTGTTAGTAATTTAAGTCAAAAGTAAGGGTTATTGGTAATTCCATTTGCTTAATAAATTGATAGTACAATTGTTTACAGATTTTCTTCCTAAAAATTACTGGGTATGTATATATTCTGAAGTAATTATATATACTAGCAATTGATCATTGATAACATGCTAAGTGTGTAGGAGCCCTGGTAGGAATTTACTTTCTTTACTATTGGCACCATTTTTCAAATTACAGATTTTCTTTTCAAGTACAGTTATATTAGGCATTCAGTCTTAGTAATAATGTTTTCATATAACTGTCTCAAAACGTAAGCTTTATATCTTAGTATATTTCTTAAAATATGTATTCTATATGTAATCAGTTAATATATAAATATATGCTGATCAATAAAACAGTCTAATTAGCTATTTACTGTCTAGTAATATTTGAGATTCTGGGAGTTCAGTAAGTCTCTAGAACACTTGTTATTTGACATATAGAATAGTTAATTGTTTACATTATATTGTTTGACAAATGCCGTAAATATAGTATTTTGGTATCATATTTCAAAATGTATCACTTAGGAAATAATTTTAATATTTAAATTTTTAAAAAGTAGAATTAGGTTGATGTTAGCATTTTGCCTTTAGCTTTCACTTTGTGAATTACAAGTAATTCATTTACAGGGCTTAAAAAAATAACTCTAATTTTAGCCTTTAGAAAACTTCTTTGCAGTGAAAGTCTCTCAAATGATCTGCGTGCACATTTACTGTGACTGTTTGAAACCTAGCTGGTGGTCAGTATTTGTTCACAATACTGTGATTTTTTTTTTTTTTACTTCCAACAGGAACCATTATTTCCATTTAATTTAGATGAATTTGTTACTGTAGATGAGGTTATAGAAGAAGTGAACCCTTCTCAAGTCAAACAGAATCCAGTAAAGGGAAAAAAGAAAGAAACTCTCAAAAATATTCCTCCCTCAGAACTTAACTTAAAGAAGAAGAGCAAAACTTCTGCCCCTCGTGGTGTTGAGGGAGAATTGTCTTTTGTGACATTGGATGAGATCGAGGAAGAAGAAGATGCAACTGCACATCTAGCACAGGCTCTGGTCACTGTGGATGAAGTAACTGATGAAGAACTCAATGTGGAAGAAATGGTAAAAAATTCAAATTCACTTTTTACATTAGATGAATTAATTGATCAAGATGATTGCATTTCCCACGGTGAACCTAAAGATGTTACTGTTCTGTCAGTGGCTGAAGAACAAGATCTTCTCAAGCAGGAACGCTTGGTAACTGTGGATGAAATTGGAGAAGTAGAAGAATTACCTTTGAATGAGTCAGCAGATATAACTTTTGCCACTTTAAATACTAAAGGAGGTGAAGGAAATACCGCAAGGGATTCCATTGGGTTCATTTCTTCTCAGATGCCTGAAGACCCTTCTATTTTAGTTACTGTAGATGAAATACAGGATGACACCAGTGACTTGCATTTAGTGACTTTGGATGAAGTAACTGAAGAGGATGAAGACTCTCTGGCTGATTTTAACAACCTTAAAGAAGAGTTTAACTTTGTTACTGTTGATGAAGTTGGGGAGGAGGAAGATGGAGACAATGATGTAAAAGTTGAATTGGTACAAAGCAAAAATGATCATCCCACAGATAAAAAAGGAGGTAGAAAGAAGAGAACTGTGGACACAAAGAAGACAAAACTTGAAGCCTTGTCCCAAGGGGGTCTAGTAAATGAGAATGTTGTGGGAAAAGATCTGAAAACCATGATTGAAAGACACGTAGCAGGTAGATACTTGGAAGTGGTGGTTTTTTTCTATTTTATCGAGGGGATTACATTCAGAATTAATTTTTAAATACATGTTGTATTGTTACCAATAAGTTCACCCTGTATTGATGTTAGAAGCCAACAGACAGACAGTTATAGCCAGTGCTGTGTTTTTCAAAGAAATGTATACAGATTTCACAAATTCTTTAGTTAGAGAGCAGAACTTGCTCCAAGTTTTTATGCTTCAAGAAAGGATGACAAAAGCATAACACAAACTAGAGTGACTACTAATTAAAATTGGAATGAAAATTACAGATATGTATTATGAGGAAAAGACAACTTTTTATAAGTAGAAGGATGTTTATACCAAACTGCTCCCTGGTTTTTGCTTAGACTTAGGACAATTCGTAAAGGTACTGTTTTGCTTTAATAATTTGGTGGTATAGAATAGTAAGGCAGCTCACTTGCAAAACTTGAGGGAGATAAAATTTTTTCATTAAGAAAGTCTTGAAAAATTTAATTCAGCCAAGAATGATATACTAGGAGGGTCCCAAAGGCTTACAGAACAAATTAGAAAAATATTCGTAGACACCTTGGGAAAAGAAGGACGAAAGCATAGTTGTTTAGAAAACAAAAAATGGGAACATAAAAAAAATATTTAGATTAAACAGTATTTTTAAGTAGAATTATTTTGTATTAAAAATAGACTTCCCTCCCAGATTTAGGTATTGTTTGCAGAAAATAAGGTGTTGAAATTGTTATTCAGACAATTTAATATGTTTAAAGCAATTTAATTACTGTTACTAGAGCAATAAATTAGACTTTCTTTTTAAAGCTAAAGCGCCAACCAAGAGAGTTAGAATTGGAAAAGCACCACCATCAGAAAAAGCTGTTTTGACAGAACCAGCAAAAGGAGAAGAGGCCTTCCAAATGAGTAAAGGTAAAGCAGGATTGTTGCAGTGGGGAGGAGTTATAAAACATGAGGTGATGTTGAGATTTCAAAGATCTACCATCTAGGAAGAAAAGTAGAAAATCAGTAAAATAGGTCTGATGCTATGGCTCATTCCTGTAATCCCAGCACTTTGGGCAGGTGGAGGCAAGAGATTGCCTGAGCCCAGGGGCCCAAGACCAGCCTGGGCAATTTGGTGAGACCTTGTCTTTACCATAAAAATTAAAAATTAGACAGGTGTAGTGACGCATGCCTGTATTTCCAGCTACTTGGAAGTTTGAGGCAGAAGGATCGCCTGAGCCTAGCTGGTCGGGGCTACAGTGGCCATAGCATTCCACTGCACTCCAGCCTGGGCAATAGAAAGAGACTCCAACTCAAAAAAAAAAAAAAATAGTCAATGAAATAGATCAGGGGCAGAAAAAAGGCAAACCTGTAGTTATTAGATCTAGGTAAGATTTCGATCTTTGTAATTTAGACAGGTAATGGATCACTTTCTACCTCAACCTTCCAAGTAGCTGGAACTACAGATGTGCACTGCCACACTCAGCTAATTTTTTGATTTATTGTAGAGATGAGATCTTGCCAAGTTGCTCAGGGTGGTCTTGAACCCCCTGGGCTCAGGCAGTCCTCACACCTCTGCCTCCCAAAGTGCTGGGATTATAGACATGAGCCACCATGCCTGTCCTGGACATTATTCTTAATGGGATGTTAAAAAGGATTTTTTTTTTTTTGAGTTGGAATCTCACTCTGTCACCCAGACTGGAGTACAATGGCCGCTCCCGGCCACTGTAGCCTTGACCTGCTGAGCT
>NW_007247721.1:514986-599725 GCF_000164805.1 Carlito syrichta | reverse complement strand
GCCTGCGGGTTCGAGACCTGCCTGGGCAACTTGGCGAGACCTCATCTCTACAATAAATCAAAAATTAACTGGACGTGGTAGTACGCGCCTGTAATTCCAGCTACTTGGAAGGCTGAAGCAGAAGGATCACCGGAGCCCAGCAGGTCAAAGCCGCTCCCGGCCACTGCACTCCAGTCTGGGTGACAGAGTAGACTTCAACTCAAAAAAAAAAAACAAAAAAAAAACACAGTTCCTAATTTCAAGGAGTTTCTTGACTCAGAGGTGAAGCAAAAAAATCAACTTACTGGTATGATTTAAACAGAGCCTTAAGTGGTAAGGTTATCCCTTTTACCATTCTCTTTGCAGTACTCTCCTTCTTGTTTTCCTGTTCTATCTTCTCTGAGTAAAACTTTCAACCATGATTCATTCCAAGAAGTTTATTTAATTTGATCTTGGGTGGGCACTCTCAATATTGCTCCTAATATAGTAAAGGTCTCCTTCATTTATTCTTCCTTTATTCTTTCCTAACCAGGTATAATATTAGCCTTTTCCCCCTTCTATATCACATAGTCCATTTCTCACTGGATGACCTTGCTTTCATTTTTATTTACCAGAGCAAATTTAGGATCTCCCCTGCCTGCTAACTTGTATTTTATTTATATTGGCTCCTTACACATAAAATATGGCCAAGTCTTTCCCATTGGAAGAAAAATCCCCATAACCTTGAAATTTCTGTAGCTCTCATCTTTTCTCCTTTGTTTTAGAGCAGAGCATCTAAAAAGAACCGTTTACTTTTGCATCCTCATTTCCCATTGAATTGGATATATTTTGGCTTCTCTCTCAACCCACTTTCATAAAACTGAATTTGTTGAACCCCCATTGGGTTGTTGTCAAACTTGATTTTTCTTTTAAGTGTTTTTCCTCTTAATTTAGTCTTACTTGACTTTTCTGCATCATTTGTTACTATGAATTATGCCATCTCTCCTGAATCTCTGTCCTAAGTCATGATCAAATGGGTATTCCTTCTTCCGTGTCTGTTCTTTCCCATAACCAGTCCTTGATACCAAGGTTTAATAATCTGTCTAATAGCTCTAACATGATTTCCTGAGGTTCCCTTCTGCCTCAGGATTTCTGTTATGATAGGGCAACTTTGGCACTAGCTTGCTTAGAATTGCCTCGTCTCAACTGAGTAATGTAGAAGGATGACTTACTGCTTATGTAAGAATATATTCTATTAATGGACAATATGTTTGACAGGGACCTAGCTTAAGAAAAAGTCATTTGCCCACCCAATTTTATACTTTAATAATTTACTTTAGTATATTTTAATTATGTAATTTGTATATATAAAATGTTATTAAGATAAATGTACCTTTGGAGTGGCAGGAGCTGACATGTTTGAGAAAGTGTATTACTCTGGTGAGGAAGAACCTATTGTAGAAAGAGGTTGGAAACCAGGCTGTTTTAACCATCAAGTTAAGGAAAAGGACACAGCGTTTTTTTTTTCTCCAATAAACTCTAGGACTTGATGACTAGTAAAATGTGAGAAATAAGAGAAGAGTAAATAGTAATTTCAAAATTTCTAGCCATCCCCCTCAGACTTGGTAAAGAAGAGCCCAGATGTATGGCGAGAGCACTTAAAGTCACCACAAATCTTGGTCCTAGTCTGTGTCACTCACTAGCTATGCTACCTTAGGTATATCAGTTTATTACCTCTTTTGATTTTGCTTCTCCACCTGTGAAGAAATAGGAATAGTGATTTGACCTGCTTAATCTCACATGAGATAAAAGCAAATGAGCGAACTGTGTGTGTGTCTGTGTGTGAGTGTAGGTGTGTGTGTGTGTTTGTGTTTTTGTTAAGTATTATGTAAAAGGTATTTCAGCTACTGAGGATACTCAGAATTGCTTGTAACCAGTTTCCATTTTTGTCTGCCCCCACAATCACAGTATGCAGAGTCAATTTACGTTGAATGCTTTTTACTTGTTACTCACTTTGCTGGGCTTTAACATTTGTAATTTTACTTGTGATTCTCTCTAACAAGGGCCCTAGGCTCTCAATTTAGACTCAGTTTTTTAGGTTGGGAGGGCCTCAGTACATGGGCTTAGAATTATTCTCTGCTGGTATCCTTTGTCCTTAATCCCTACTCTCTACTCAACTCATTACCTTGCTTATATAAGTTCTCTTGCCAGTAACTACAGGAATTGAACTTCTTTTATTACCCTTTAAATTATTTCTGGAACAATATATAAGTAAAATTTCCTAGCCAGGCGCAGCAGTGTCTCACACCTATAATCCCAGCACTTTGGGAGGCGGAGGTGAGATGATTGCCTGAACCCAGTGATTTGAGACCAACTGGGATAACTTGACAAGACCTCATCTCTAAAATAAATTTTAAAAACTAGCTGGTCGTGGTGCACACCTGTAGTTCCAGCTAGTTGGAAGGCTGAGGCAAAAGGATCACCTGAGCCCAGCAGGTAGAAGCTGCAGTAACTGAACATGCCACTGCACTGTAGCCTGGGTGACAGAGTGAGAATCCAACTCAAAAAAATAAACAGATAAATAAAACAAAATTTCCTGTTAGCTTTAGCTTCATACTCCTAAGTCCATTAATAAATGTGAACAGGCTGGGCTCGGTGGCTCAGCCTGTAATTCCGCGCTTTGGGAGGCTGAGGTGAGTGGATTGTCTGAGCCCGCGGGTTCAAGACCTGTCTGAGCAGCAAGACCTCATCTCTACAATAAATCAAAAAATTAGCTGGGCATGGTAGTGCGTGCCTGTAGTTCCAGCTACTTGGAAGGCTGAGGCAGAAGGATCGCCGGAGCCCAGCAGGTCAAGGCTGCAATGGCCGGAAACGGCCACTGCACTCCAGTCTGGGCAACAGAGTGAGGCTCCAACTCAAAATAAATAAATAAATAAATAAAAATAAATCTGAACTGATTTGCCCATTTATTCCTTACATAAAAGAATCTTGGAGAATATTGTATGAAAGAGTGGTCAGATGAGATTAAGCAAGGGAGGTTTTCTTTGCGTTTTAAGTTAGTCTTTGAAGGTAAGACTTACCCATTGTTAATCTCACAAAGTCTATAAATCTATTTTTAATAACTTTTTGTCTGATAAATTTAATTATTTTAGTAGATGAAGAATCTGGATTAAGAGATTCAGAACCAGAGCGAAAACGCAAAAAGATTGAGGATTCTTCTTTAGGCATATCAGTGGCTCCTCGTGTCCCTGGAGGTAATGTAAAAAATGACATCTTTTTCCTTATCTATACAAAATAAAACCCAGCACCATAATAAGTGTTCTATTGTTGGATGAATAATTGGGTATCCTTGCCTTGATTGTTATTTTAGAGTGGAAATTAGAAGGTTTTACACATTGGAATTTCTGAAGACAGTTTACTAGGCTGTTTTTACCAGACAAGAATATTTTTATTGCACTTTTTTTTCCTTTTTTTTTTTAAGTCAGAGTCTCAGTATGTCTCCCAGGCTGGAGTGCAGTGGCACGCTCATGGTCACCCCAACGTCAACCTGCTGGACACAGGCGGTCCTTCTGCCTCAGCCTTTCAAGTAGCTGGAATTACAGGTGCACGCGACTATGCCCCGCTAATTTTTTGATACATTGTAGAGATGAGGTCTCACCAAGTTGCCCAGGCTGGTCTCAAACCCCTGGGCTCAGGCAGTCCTCTCGCCTCTGCTTCCCAAAGTGCTGTGATTACAGGCTTGAACCACTCACCGCACCCGGCCTTATTGCACTCTTGAATATATATCTCCTCTTTTATTCCTGGTGCTTTCTTTGCCACTCTGGTGAGACTTGAGTTCTACTTGTCTAGGCAGCAACCAGTTAAGCAGAACATGCTGAAAAGTGTAACTAGCTGATTTTGTTATGGTCAACTAAGGTGAGCTGAGGGGGATCTTAACTGGCCAGCATATTCCTGGAGCAGACAGTGGTCCATCATCCTGCCTCTTCTCCCTTTTTTATTTTAACAAGGTGTTCTTAATAGGTTTATTTCAGGCTGTCAGATTCTTATCTAGTAACTTGCTATTGTCAAGGATTATTGAACAGTTCTTTGTTATCTGAAGATTCTCTATGGGACTCTATTCAACTTGGCAGTATACCAGTGCAGTGGCATCTGGCATTCCCTGGAGGCTCTGGAATATTAAATAATTTCTTAAAAAAATAAAGAACTATGTTTTGTGATTAAAGTTACTTTTGTCATGTTTAGATAAATTGATTAACACAACTGTAGATAAATTATTGGTAATTTTCCTCCTGTCTCTTCTCTCTCTTCTTTTCCTCTAGATTTAGACTTTCTTGTACCGAAGGCTGGATTCTTCTGTCCAATTTGTTCCCTCTTCTACTCAGATGAAAAAGCAATGACAAATCACTGCAAGAGCACACGTCATAAGCAAAATACAGAGGTAATTTGGAAAATTATCAAATCTTTAGGTGCTATTCTTGTCATGTAATCAAATTATTTAAGTATCTACACAGAATTACACTTTTTCCTTTTGGGAAAACTTTTTTTTTTGAGTTGGAGTCTCACTCTGTCGCCCAGACTGGAGTGCAGTGGCCGCTCCCAGCCACCGCAGCCTCAACCTGCTGGGACCCGGCGATCCTTCCACCTCAGCCTTCCAAGTAGCCGGAACTACAGGCATGCGCTACCACGGCTGATTTTTTTGATTTATTGTTGAGATGAGGTCTCGCTGCCCAGGTGGGTCTCAAACCCGCAGGCTCAGGCAATCCACTCACCTCAGCCTCCCAAAGGCATGGGATTACAGGCTGAGCCACTGAGCCCGGCTTGGGAAAACTTTTGAGTGCTTATGCCAGTTTATTCCTCTTAAGTCCAGAATTCTATTTTCTCCTTTATTGTACCTTGCTAGTAATTTCTAGCCCTTACTCCTTTGTCTTGAACAACAGCATTTGCCACACTACAGGTCACTGGTCTCATATTCTTAAATACTCCATTATTAAAGGGTGGGAAACTGCGTATTCTAATGTCCTCTTACAGTCATGCACACATTAGCACATTAAAGTCTCTGAGTTCTTAGAAAGAATACTACTTAAACTTTATGTAACTCGGCTCCCAAACTAATTTAAACTTTAAAAAAAATTATATATATCTTTAGGATATGCTACTTTAGAGAATCATTATTAACCATAGTTGAAGCAGTAATTCTGATTTCTCCTGAATTTTTTAGTTGTTCTATACATCTTCTCTATTGAATTTGTGGTATAGACTCTCATCTAACATTTATGAAGCTGTTATGTGCTGGAACCTTGTTTAATCCTCTCACCAACTTTCTGCGTTAGGTGCTATCATTCCTTTTTTTTTTTTTTTTTACTCAGTCTCACTGTCAACCAGGCTGGAGTGCAGTGGCACATTCACAACCACCACAGCTTCGACCTGCTGGGCTCGCGTGATCCTGCCTCAGCCCTCCTATTAGCTGGAACTACAGGCGCATACCACCACACACAGCTAATTTTTTTATTTATTGTAGAGATGAGGTCTCGTCAGGTTACCCAGACTGGTCTCGAATCTTGGGTCCAGGCAATCCTCTTGTCTCGGCCTCCAAAAGAGCTGGGTCACTGCTCGGGTCACTGCTCTTAGCTGTTATTATCCCATTTTTTAAAGATGAGGAAGCAAGCCAGGCTCGGTGGCTCAGCCTGTAATCCCGCGCCTTTGGGAGGCTGAGGTGAGTGGATTGCCTGAGCCCGCGGTTCGAGACCCCCTGAGCAACTTGGCGAGACTTCATCTATACAATAAATCAAAAATTAGCTGGGTGTGGTAGCGCGTGCCTGTAGTTCCAGCTACTTGAAAGGCTGAGGCGGAAGGATTGCCGGCGCCCAGCAGGTCGAGGCTGCGGTGGCTGGGAGCGGCCACTGCATTCCAGTCTGGGCAGCAGAGTGAGACTCCAACTCAAAAAAAAAAAAAAAAGATGAGGAAGCAGACATAAAGAAATTATGTATCCAAACCCAAGGTCACATAGCTAGTTAGTAGAAGACCTAGAATTTGAACTCAGCTCTATTTTATTCTAGGCCCAAGCCCTTGTACATTGTTCTTTGCTACCTATGTATTTAACTTAGTTTATCATGCCATTTTCTTTCATTTAAAATCTTTTAACAAGCCAGGCGTGGTGGCTCAGCCTGTAATCCCGCACTTTGGTATGCTGAGGTGAGTGAATTGCCTGAGCCCACGGGTTTGAGACCCGCCTGGACAACTTGGCGAGACCTCATCTCCACAATAAATCAAAAATTAGCAGGGCATGGTAGCGCATGCCTGTAGTTCCACTGCTTGAAAGGCTGAGGTGGAAGGATCACCGGAGTCCAGCAGGTTGAGGCTGCGGTGGCCGAGAGCAACCACTGCACTCCAGTCTGGGAGACAGAGTGAGACTCCAACTCAAAAAAAAAAAAAATTAGCTGGGCATGGTGGAGCGTGCCTGTAGTTCCAGCCACTTGGAAGGCTGAGGCAGAAGGATCACCTGAACCCAGCAGGTTGAGTCTTTGGTGGCCATTGAGTGTTCCACTGCACTCTGTCTAGCCTGGTGATGTAGTGAGACTCCGATTCTAAGTAAATAAATAAATAAAATAAATCTTTTAATAGCTTCATGTTGCACCTGGACTAACAGCCAAACTTCTTATTGTAGGCCTATAAATCCCTGCATGATCTGATTTTTTTTATGCCTCTTCAAACTCAAGTTTTTTATTATTTACTATGTTTTAGCTTTTCTGGCTCACTTTGTTCTGTTTTTCATCTATGAGAAGCCCCTCACTGCCTATGCACCTTAATGTCTCTGTTCTTTTTCTCCTTCCCAATTCTTCTTGCATGGCCAGTTCTTTCTCATCTCTTTGGTCTTAAATCAGAAAGATCTTCAGTTAGCAAGTCCTAGGTAAAGTAGAACATGCCCTCCCACCCACAAAAAAGTTTGACCTCAATCAATTATCGTGTATTTCTTCTGAAATGCTTATTCTTCTCCCATCTCCATTGTCTTATTTGACCACTGAATCCTCAAGCACCAAACATAATACCAAGTGTGTCATAAATATCAGATGAATGAAAGAAAGTAATGTTAATAAAAGGTACGGTGTCTGAATCTTTATTTTGTAGAATCAGGCCCTTTTAAATTGTAAATAAAATGAAATACATTAGATAGATTTGCACACACAACAAAATAATATCTAATAAGTATTTTGTATTGCAAATTGCTTTTAACAGAAATTCATGGCCAAGCAAAGAAAAGAAAAGGAGCAGAGTGAGGCTGAAGAAAGAAGCTCTAGGTGATTGGAGGAAGCGGGGAAGAATTCATTAGAAATTTGTTTAGGGTCCAGTTGATTTGTGTATTTTTGTTACCATTTAATTTGTAATTTTTGTTCTAGAAGCAAATATTCATGTTGTACAAATTTCTGATTGTCCAAGATGTAGAGAGACTGATGGGGAAAGTATGATGGGTTTGATTTTTATATCAAATCATCTGGCATGGAAAAATATCTTTTAGAAGTGTTAAAATAAATGTTCCTACTGTATATTTAAAATACCACCTGTGTTTGTGACTGATTTATTAAAGAGTTGCTTGCCCCTGATTGCAGACAAGATTCTTCTCTACAATCCCTGTAATTTGGGATGTTTGGGGATTCTTCACGTATTACTGAAAGTCATAGTGTGGCAGTATTTTACTTTACTTCAGTCATCTATGTACATACAGGTCAAAGGTTTCTTACAGCTCTCGGTTTTTCTGGATAAAATTAGATTACAGCGTGTTTGACCCAGGTAGATTTAAGTAAAACTTTGCTTGATTTTTAAATGGGTGGAAAGGTATTTTTCCTGCTTCTGGTAATATTTGCTACTTCCACAGGATGCATTTAAATTAACAGCTAGCAAGTCATTTATTATTATCTTGAATCCACAGAGCAGCCTTTACTTCCTGTGGACCACAAGTGTAACTTTTTTTTTTTTTAATCAATATTTTTTATTACAATTTTGTGGGGCACAGTTAAGGGTTAGGTGTATAATTACGTTTCATTCAGGCACCCTGTTGATAAGAGGTGTTTTCCCAGCTAACATTTCTTAATGTCACAACTATACATTCAAAGTTAATGTGTTAATTTTACTGTATGATAATTTTTTTCCCTAAAGGTCAAGTAAAAAACACTGGCAAAAGAATTGATATGAACATTTTACTATACATAATGTTAGGCAAATTAGACGTTTCTCTTTTAACAATTTGCCATCTTTTTTACCTTCTCTAGTGTTTTGTAAATTGGCAGAAAGACCTAATTTTCTGTCACCCTTGTTTAGAGAAATTTTTGATTTAGAGAGTATTTCTTTAATAGAGTAATAATTGTATTTTTTGTACAGTAATAATTGTATTTGTTTAGCCATTAAAAGTTGGCTTGCATATCAGCTAATTTTGTGTAGGTCATTGAACAGCCTAGCTTGAACTTGGCTTTAGCTGGTTAACTCAGACAGTTTCCTCTTGTGTGCTTTGAGTCATCATTACCTTTGAAACTTCAGTGAATGACTTAAGTTTATTTTAAAATATTGGTGGCATTAAATTACTGGAGCTTTTGTAAATGTTTCTGCTGCAAGACTTATGGTAGAGGTGTAAGGAAGGGTGTATAATGAAGTCCTTTAGATCTTATTCTGAATTTGCTTCCGTTGGAGTTTTGTTAAATCAGTGTTCTGGTGAATTTACTTAGACCTTACATGAATCCGTGTTCGTGTTTGAAGTCAGTGGAAGAATGTGAGATTAGGCTGTAGTTTAAGATTTTCATGGTCTGCATAAAAAACATATTTGATTAGCCAGGTGTGGTAGTGCGCACCTGAAGTTCCAGCTACTTGGAAGTCTGAGGCGGAAGGATCGCCGGAGCACAGCAGGTCGAGGCTGCAGTGGCCTGGAGCGGCCACTGCACTCCAGTCTGGGCGGCAGTGAGACTCCAACTCAAAACAAAACAAAACAAAACACATGTTTGATTTAGAGATGATGAACTCTCTTGTTACATACTTGATGAGGGGAGGGAACTAACTGGTATCAGACCAGGTCCTTGCAGTGTTCTTTCTCACATTTGCCATTTCATTTAACCCTCAGGGTGCTTTGAAGAAATAGGATCTACTGAGTAAGTGACATCTGGGGACAAGTCATTAGTAGCCTCTTCAAGGGGGAAGTCAGTGCTAGAGTCAAAGTTCAGTTTCATTGTGTAAGAACACTTTGTGGTTGTGCCTGCCCATATCCACTCCCTGGTTAATTGATAGCTAATCACCTGTCCTATTTTTTCCAGTCAGAGTAAGAGCAGCAAAGTTTGTATATAGAAGAAAAACATCCATCAATAGACCCTTAAACTGACATATATCCTATTCTTTTTTTTTTTTGAGTAGAAGTTTCACTCTGTTGCCCAAGCTGGAGTGCAGTGGCATGCTCACGACCACTGCAGCCTCGACCTGCTGGGCTCAGGCGATCCTTCCGCCTCAGCCTTCCAAGTAACGAACTACAGGTGTGCATCACCAGCTCAGCTAAATTTTTGATTTATTGTAGAGACAAAGTCTCGCCGAGTTGCCTGGTCTGCTCTCAAACCCCTGGTCTCAGACAGTTCTCTCACCTCAACCTCCCAAAGTGCTGGGATTACAGGCTTGAGCCACTGTGCCCAGCCTATATCTTATTCTTTTTTTTTTTTTTGAGTTGGAGTCTCACTCTGACACCCAGACTAGACTGCAGTGGCCGCTCCCGGCCACTACAGCCTCGACCTGCTGGGCTCCAGTGATCCTTCTGCCTCAGCCTTCCAAGTAGCTGGAACTACAGACACCCGCTACCACGCCCGGCTAATTTTTTGATTTATTGTAGAGATAACCTGCCTCACCAAGTTGCCCAGGCAGGTTTTGAACCCGCAGGTTTTGAACCTCAGGCAGTCCACTCACCTCAGCCTCCCAAGGCGCGGGATTACAGGCTGAGCCACCAAGCCCAGCTATCTTAAGGAGTTGTAATTGAACCAGAAAATACTTATGATTCAAAATTGACCATATTATAACTCAAATCAGTCAACATGTATTTTTCTCTAGTACTAGTTTTGTGACTTGTCTTCAAGGTTTGTCCATGTTGTAGCTTGTGTCAGAATTTCCTTTATTGTTAAGACCAAGTAATATTCAATGGTGTATATATACCACATGTTATTTATGGATGCTTTGCACTGTCGTGAAAACGCTGTTCTGCACATTGTGTGTCTGTGAGAGTCCCTGCTTGGAATTCCTTTGGGCATTCCCCTAGGAGTGGAATGCTCCAGTCCCACAGCCTGGCCCCTGCTGTTCTGCTCTTTCTTCTTTTGCACATCATAGTTTCCCTTCTCCCATTTTTTCCTAGTTTTCCTTTTAGCTCCAATGAGCGTGAACCTTGGGCACTCTTGAGTTGCGGTCACTACTCTCCTGGAGTCATGTTTGCTTTCCAACATCCCTTCCTGTCAGTCCCTGGAATAATGACACTTCAGGCCAACCCAGGGTAATCTCTCACTTACCCTGATGCCCGTCCTTGTTCCCAGTACCCCCAACATTCAGACTCACCAGGTTTACCCAGAAGGTCTAACCTGTGCTCTGCAAACCCGTTAGTGGATCGTGAAACCAAATAATTAGATGTTTACCACCATTAAAAGTAGAATAAGATATAGGATGCAAGCCATATACCATGGTAATCTCCATTTTTGTCACCCTTGTTCTGATGTGACAGCAGTCAGCATGGCATCCATGTCCACTCAGGCTTGAACAAAACCCGTAAGTCCAAATCCTAATGCAGGCTTGCAGATCCTCCTGTGCCCTGTCCTGTCCCACCTCACTTCCTGTCTCACAGGGCCTCTACTGTCCTGCTTGAATGTTCCTGACCCAGCTGCTCACTGCTCCCCAGGAAATGTCCAGCTTCTGCCTGTCATTATCTCTTGTTTAACTACTGCGGTACCCCACTTTTGCTTGTCAGAATTTTATTCCTACTTCAAAGCCTGTGTCAATGCCAACTTCTTTCATGGAGTCGCTTCTGATATTTGAAAAGGTGGCCCAGGAGCACAGACACAGCATCATGTATGTTTGCTGTAGACCCTGTAGTCTGCTGTGTGACAGCTACCTGCATACTTGCCTCCCTGGCTAAGCTGTAAGCTCCTTGAAGCCAGGGACTGGATTTTACTCCCATGTCCCCTATGCATTTAGTATAGACACTCAGCCCTCTAATCAAAATATTTGATGTGTTCTATATTTAATTTTTTTCTTTTTTCTATTTCTGTTTCATTTTAACATCTGAATCAATGGCCATTACTTAATTTTTTTATATTACTTTTTCTTTTAAAAATTTTTTGTAAAGATGGGGTCTTGCTATGTTGCCAGGTTGGTTTGGACCTTCTGGGCTCAAGTAGTCCTTCTGCCTTGACCTTCCAAAGTGCTAGGATTGCAAGTGTGGGCCACTGTATGCAGCCAGTGGTCATTACTTAAGATTTGTTTTCTTACTCTTTTCTTACTGGTTCTCAATGGCAATCAGTTCTCCTTTCAGGAAACATTTGAGTGCCAGTTTTGCCCAGGACTGGAGGAGAGCAGAACAGGAAAGGAAAACTTCAGGGAGCATAAAGTGTTGGTGGAGTCAGGGGTTAATTTAAATCTTTTTCCATGTTAATGTTTGGAACTTCCTTTGATGTTATAGAATGATATATTTACTTAGTGAAGACCTCTGAGTGGCTCTCAGTTGACAGCTGCAACATTTGGCAGTGTCTGGAGCATTTTTGGTTGCTACAGCTAGGGAGTGGGGGTATTTCACCTGGGGAGGTGGGAGGCATCTATTGGGTGGAGCCCAGGGATGCTGCTAAACCGTCTACAATGCACAGAACAGCCCTCACAACAAGTCCTTATCTGGCCTAAAATATCCGTAGTGCCAAGGCAAGGAAATCCTGGTATGAACAAATAGAGAATTTTAAGCTTTGGGTCTTTGTTAAGCCATATGAATGTTTGAAATAGAAATTTCTAAATACACCAGGAGGAGAAGTAATCAAAACTGCAACTTAATTTTCTAAATTAAAATATACATGTATTACATATCCTATCTCTAATACATTTTTAGTCCTATTTTGCTCATTTTCAGTTTTCTAAAATTTATACTAATGGGAAGAACCTAAACACACACTGCATGTTCTAGCCTTAATCAGCAGTCAACCATGGGAATAAATGTCAAATACTATGTAACATGAAGAAGAGATAGCTATTTTAGAATCTGAAATTTTTAATTAGACTGCCTTCCAGTGGTTTTATAGGCAAAGTTTTCTAAATAAAACAGGCATAAAAATGAATTTCAGTTCAGATAAAAATATTCTTATATTCTCCAAATATTCTCGTATAGTTCATCATTTATTTCATTTATATGTATTTGTATATTTTGTCTAGAAAGTAAGTCCTATAAAGACCTCGCCTATTATCCAGCTCTTGGTACATACCTGCATATAGTACATGTTCAAAAAATACTTGGTAAATGAGGGGGGAGGAGTGGATAATTCATGCAAGGCAGGGTGATGGCAGGAAGATGGCAGGACATTGGCATTTCAAGTTTACATAGAGTTAATTCCACAGATCACTGATCTCAGCTTGGCCACCTGGTGTAGAGGTTTGAACTTTGAATAAACCTTTTATGCTTCTTAGAAGATATATTGAGGGCCTAAAAGGGGTGACTGTTTAGGGAAATTGGGTGAGTTTAGGCATCTTTTCTCTTGTTATACCTGGCTCTGTCATATATTGTTTAGGCAGTGGCGAGCTGACTAACTGAAGTGTATCTGCAAGGATGATGGTCAGTCCACATTATGATAGTTCAGGGCCTATGATTTAGAGACAACACTTTGTGCCCCTTTAGTGTCATTTAGTGTTTCTCCGTTGACTCTGGAATAAATTAACTTTTTTGGGAAGAAAGGATTTACCACGTTGTTGACATTTTACTGGTTAGTGCAGGAAAGTACACCAGAGTGTTTATTGCTGGTGGACTGACTTGTCACAGGTCTCAGGTGCATCTTCTGAGCCAAGCACATGTATGAACAACTAGCCAAGGCAGTGCATCACTAGACTGCATGGGTGACATTTATATTCTCCTGGACCTAGAAAGGGCTTGCAAGTATCATAGTCTTAAAATAAATTGCATCAATTGGGATTCTCTTTTCTAAATTCTGAAAATTAAATTTTGATGTTTTGTATTTTGGAGTGAAATTTTAACCATAGTATTCCTAAGATTTAGCGGAGTCATTAAAAGATTAATATAGAAGGCTAAGTAGATTCTGAATACAAATAATGTGATGTTTCCTTGCTCTTATTTTTTTTTATTTTTAAAGTTTCATAAAGTTCAGTTTGCATTTCTTTTATGACATCTACTTCCTTATTATTTTTAAGAAGGGAAAGAAAACAGTTGTTCAGTTTGAGCATTCCAAATCTGAAAACTCTAAATCTGCAATGCTCCAAAATACAAAACTTTTGAGCACTGGCGTGACACTCAAAGGACATACTCATTGGAGCATTTTGGATTTTAGATTTTTGAATTTGGAATGTTCTACTGGTAATATAATACAAATATTCCAAAATCTGAAAATGATCCAAAATCCAAAACATTTCCAGTCCTAAGTGTTTCAGACAAGGGATACTCAACCTGTATTATCAAATAAACATTAAACCAGACTGCAGTCACATCACAGGTAAAGAGCTTGCAAAGAAAAAAATAAATCTTACTCTTTGATACAGCCTGGCAGACACAATCTCTTTGCACACTTACTAATTGTCATTATCCAAAGGAAAATAAAGCTTCTAACATTTTACAAATAGGAAGTTGAATTTTGGAGCCAAGTACCTAGGTCTTTTGAGAAGACCGTGAGACAGGGTAATACTCGTCTTTTTATTATTTCCTAAAACTGTAAACTACACATAACATAAAGTTAGCCATCTCAACCATTTCTTATTTTTTAATTTTTTTTAGTCGAAGTCTCACTCTAGCCCAGGCTGGAGTGCAGTGGCATACTCATGACCACAGCAGCTTTGACCTGCTGGGCTCAGGCGATCCTTTTGTCTCAGCCTTCCAAGTAGCTGGAACTACAGGCGTGCACCACTATGCCTGGCTAATTTTTTGATTTATTGTGGAGATGAGGTCTTGCCATGTTGCTCAGACTGGTCTCGAACTCCTGGACTTGCCTCCGCTTCCCAAACAGCTGGCATTACAGGCATGAGCCATCGTGCCCAGCCATCTCAACCATTTTTAAGTGCATTTCAGTGGCATTAAGTACATTAACATTGTTGTACAACCATCACCACCATTTACCCCCCCAGAACTTGTTATTATCCCAGACTGAAACTGTATACCCATCAAACTATGACTCCCCATTTCCTCTTCTCCCTAGCCCTTGGTAACTACCATTCTACCTTTTGTCTCTAATTTTACTACTCTAGGTATCTCATATAATGAGATCATACGGTATTTGCCCGTTGGTATTTGGTTTATTTCACTTAACATAATGGTTTCAAGGTTCATCCATGTGTCAGAATTTCTGTCCTTTTTAAGGCTGAATAACATTCCATTGTATGGGTAGACCACGTTTTGTTTAGCCATTTGTCTGTGGATGGACACTTGGGCTGCTTCCACCTTTTGGCCATTGTGAGTGACTAACACTGCTGTGAATGTGGGTGTATGAACATTTCTTTGTGCCCATTCGTTCAATCCAGAAGTGTAATGACTGTATTTTGAGGAACCACCATACTATTTTCCACAGAGGCTGCACCATTTTAAGCTTCCACCAGCGGTGCACAACGGTTTTGCATTCCCCACATATCTCTGCCAGATTTTGTTATTTTCTGATTTGTTTTTTTAAATTGTAGCCATCCTAATGGGTGTGAGAGGCAGTACAGTATCTCATTATAGCTTGATTTATTTATATTTCTTTAATAACTACTAAAGTTGAGCATCTTTTCATGAGTCATTAATTTTATTTTATTATTCCTTTTTTTAAAAGACAGGGTCTCTCTGTTGCCCAGGCTGGAGTACAGTGGTGTGATTATAACTCACTGCAGCCTCAACCTCCTGGACTCAAGTGACTCTCTTGCTTCAACCTCCTGAGTAGCTAGGACATCAGGAGCATACCTTTTTGTCAACTTTTTATTCTTATTTTTAAATTTCTTGTAGAAATGGGATCTCACTATTTTGTCCAGGCTGGTCTTGAATTCCTGGCCTCAAGCATTTTTCCTGCCTTGGTCTCCCAAGGTGCTGGAGTTACAGGTGTGACCCCTGCACCCAGTCCTACTCCCTTATTTTAAGAGAAATGTCTTTCCTTGCTTTTAAGACCACTGCACCCAGTTCTTATAGGATAAATGAGAAGTTTTTTGGTTTTTTTTGAGTTGGAGTCTCTCTCTCTGTTGCCCAGACTGGAGTGCCGTGGCACGCTCCCGGCCACTGCATCCTCAACCTGCTGGGCTCCAGTGATCCTTTGGCCTCGGCCTTCCAAGTAGCTGGAACTACAGGTGCACGCTACCATGCCCGGCTAATTTTTTGATTTATTGTAGAGATGAGGTCTAGCCAAGTTGCCCAGGCAGGTCTTGAACCCACGGGCTCAGGCAATCCCTCACCTCAGCCTCCCAAAGTGCGGGATTACAGGCTGAGCCACCGAGCCCGGCTAAATGAGAAGTTTGAGATAAGCATTTTAAGGTTTCCTGAGGGGGAGAGATTTCTTTTTAAAGATATTACTAATGTATATCGTAATGTTTAATTTGTTCTGTAGAGTAAACAACAAAACCTGCCACTAAATTGCAGTTACCTTTCTTCTTAATGCTCTCATTTTTCAGTTGCACTAGAGCAGGGAGCAGAAGCCTGAGCGTAAGTTTTACCTACTTAATACCTGTGGACTAGAATTCAGTTGGAGAAAGGGCAAAGCCTGGTTTATTTTTTTAAACAGTAGAATTTAGGTCGACTTATATCCTCTTATGATCAGGTTGACTTACATCTTCTAAGTCAGATAGCTGGCTAGAGGACATGTCACATTATTCCCTGAGCTGGTGCAGAACTATTCTAAAGAAAACTGCATCCACTATTTTTTCCTAGTGTCAGAGAATCTATCTATGAAAACCCATAGTGTTTCAGGTCCTGCCTGAGAAGTACAAAGTGACCTTTTCAAATGACATACATAGTAACTGACATTTTGTCGAGTACTTATTATTTGCTGGTGATTCTGGGCTGTTTATATGAGTGTGTGCCCTCATCACAGCTACCCGATGAGGTACAGGAATACTGTTATTTTACAGATGAAGAAATGGAAATACAGAAAGTATTAAGTTAGGTAGTGGAGTTACCTACCAGGTGCCAGAGACACAAAACCTCATGATACTTCCTGGTGATTAGGAGCAAGTAGCATTGTTTTCGTTCTTATAGGGCTGTCATGATTCTTCCTGGTGATTAGGAGCAAGTAGCATTGTTTTCATTTTTTTCTTTCTTTTTTTGAGTTGGAGTCTCACTCGGTTGCCCAGACTGGAGTGAAGTGGCCCGCTCCTGGCCACTGCAGCCTCGACCTGCTGGGCTCCGGCGATCCTTCCGCCTCAGCCTTCCAAGTAGCTGGAACTACAGGCGTGCGCTACTACACCTGGCTAATTTTTTGATTTATTGTAGAGATGAGGTCTCACCAAGTTGCCCAGGTGGGTCTCGAACCCGCGGGCTCAGGCAATCCACTCACCTCAGCCTCCCAAGTCGCGGGATTACAGCCTGAGCCACCGAGCCTGGCTTGTTTTCATTCTTATAGGGCTGTGCACACAGTTGCTTGCAGAATTAATGAATGGTTATACTTGCCAAGTAAGCTTGGACACCTTTTTATTCATTACTCCTTGTAAAAACACTAGGTTTTGCTATATCTGCCATTTTAATGATGTAACTTGAAACTGTTGAGATAAAAAGATCTACCTAGGAATATATGGTAAATATATAGTAGCATAAAATTGCCATTGTAAGCTGAGTATAAAGTACTTTCTTGGGACCAAAAATGGGCCATTTTGCCCCTTCTTAAACTTTTCAACATTGACAAGACCTCTCACATTGCTCAGGAAGGGGTAGCAGTGACTCGGGAGGCCAAGGTGTTTCTGGTTCCCTGCCACCTATTTCAGGCTGAGTGTCTGTGGGACACAGGCTCCCTGTCACTTGACCAGAATTGAGGTGGAATGTGCCTCGGACTATGTACAGGAGCTGTGAAATTTCACTTCCTTGATCAGAAGCTTGCATTTTGGTAGGGTGGAAGTGGCAACTGTGGCAAAAACTAATCAGGGCCTGGTGCTTTAAAATGGCAAATAGTCCCAGTGGTTACAGTTGGGAGTTTTTAGTAAGGAGGCCCCTCATAACTCAGTCTGATTTACCTATGGTGGGTGATTTTACCCTTTACCCCCCTTTTAAGAAGTAAACTCTTCTACCTGGAAGTAGGTCATTTTCAGGGCTTACTGTTTTTTTTTTTTTTTTTTTTTGAGTTGGAGTCTTACTGTGTCACCCAGACTGGAGTGCAGTGGCATGCTCCCGGCCACCGCAGTCTCGGCCTGCTTGCCTCCGGCGATCCTTCCGTTTCAGCCTTCCAAGTAGCTGGAACTATAGGCGCGTGCTAACATGCCCGGCTAATTTTTTGATTTATTGTAGAGATGAGGTCTCACCAAGTTGCCCAGGTGGGTCTCAAACCCGCGTACTCAGACAATCCACTCACCTCAGCCTCCCAAAGCTCAGGATTACAGGCTGAGCTACTGAGCCTGGTTAGGGCTTACTGTGTTTTGTTTTTTTTTTTTTTGAGTTGGAGTCTCACTCTGTCGCCCAGACTGGAGTGCAGTGGCCGCTTCCAGAAACCGCAGCCTCGACCTGCTGGGCTCCGGTGATCCTTCCGCCTCAGCCTTCAAAGAAGTTGGAATTACAGGCATGTGCTACCATGCCCGGCTGATTTTTTTGATTTATTGTAGAGATGAGGTCTTGCTGCCCAGGCGGGCTTACTGTTTTAAGTTGTGTACTTTTGGGGAGTTCAAAATGAAATAATCTTCACAATATTGTATTTAATAGTTTTTTAACTTGCTTCTAAAATTAGCATTAAGAACTAGGAATACAAATTTCATTGTATTATGCCCAGTCTGAGCCAGACATTGGAAGGCCAGGGCGGAGGGAGAAACTGCTAAAAATAGACACTTAACATTAGGAGAAGGAAAAGGGAAAGGAAAGACCATCAAAAACCAGAAGCAAAGACAGTTCAGGTTTGCCAGAGCTTGAGTTCCCCAAACTTAAGCCTTAATACTTAATTTTTATTTCTAATTAAATAATTGCCTCTGAAGTTATTTTGAGTCAACGTGGAATCTTTTTCCTATCCCCATCTTTTTAGCCCTGATCAAATCCTTGACCTGATTGCGATCAGGTCTTCCTTTTTTTTTAAGTTGGAGTCTCACTCTGTCGCCCAGACTGGAGTGCAGTGCCCACTCCTGGCCACCGCAGCCTCAACCTGCTGGGCTCCGGCGATCCTTTCGCCTCAGCCTTCCAAGTAGCTGGAATTACAGGCTTGCGCTACCATACTCGGCTGATTTTTTGATTTATTGTAGAGATGAGGTCTTGCTGCCCAGGCGGGTCTCAATCCCACAGGCTCAGGCAATCCACTCACCTCAGCCTCCCAAAGCACGGGATTACAGGCTGAGCCACCGAGCCCAGCTAGGTCTTCCTTGACTTAAATCTTAAGGGATTGTTCATTGGGCCTCTTGTAAATATCCTTAGTTGTTTGACTGCATTCACTCATTCATACACTTATAGGTCATGAAATTCCATACTTTGAAGACTTTCCCATTTTTCTTGACTGGAATGTCTGGGAAGATTTCATTTTCATAGAGTATGTAGGCTTTTTTGAGACTGCTGTTGAGGCTGGAATTTGTATTTCAGGTGCCTGTTAGACTTCCTTCATTTAATAAACTGGTTTGATGTCTTATGTCTTGTAGAATATATTCTTTTTTTTAAATAAACTTGTTATTTGGAATTATATTAATTTTATAGAAAAGTTGCAAAGTTAGTGCAGAGGGTTCCTATATATCCTTCACATGGCTTCCAGGCATATTAGCTTCCTACTCATTAGTCCAGTGAGCTAAACTAAGAAATGGCATTGGTAGGAAACTGTGAACTACGTTACGGGCTTCATTTGGATTTCACCTGTTTCTCACCAGTGTGCTTTTCTGTTCTGGGACCCCATCCAGGATCTCTTGTCCCCTTTGGTCTGGGACAGCTTCTCTGCTTGTCTCTTGTGATATTGATACTTGAGGATTCTTGACCAGGTATTTTGTAGAATGTCCCCCAGTTGGGTTTGTCTAATGTTTTCTCGGATGCCTCTGCAGGAAGGATGACCCAGAAGAGGTGCACTTGGCATATGGCATTGACTCTGCTTAGCACTGGATGATGCTGGCCTTAGCAGCTTAGGGGCTGTTTGCAGGTGTTTGCTCTGTAGTGAGCATTTTTTTTCTTTCTTATTTGTAACATCCTTGTCCTTCGATAGCTGTCATTGAGTCTAGCCTACCTTCAAGAGGAGGGAGCTAAACTCCACTTTAAAAAAAAATTATATATTGAGTCGAGGTTTCACTCTGCCACCTAGACTGGAGCGCAGTGGCATGATCATGGTTTACTGCAGCCTCCACTCCTGAGCTCAAGTGATCCTCCCCCTTCAGCCTCTCATAAACTTCACCTGTTGTCAGAAAGATTGTATATTATTACTTGAATTCTTTTGTAGGGAAAATTTTTTCTTCTTCCTCCTTTATTTAATTATTTCTATCAGTATGGGCTCACATCCTTATTTCATAGGGTTATAATCAGTTCATTTGGGGTTGTGTCTAGTGCTGTGGTGTTTACCTCATAACTCGCATTGTCCTGGCTCTGGCCTTTGACACTTTCATGGGCCAGCCCTTGTAACATGCCATCCTTTTGTTTGGGTAGTACCTCCTTGCTTTCTGGCCTCACAAGATGCTTCAGGCACGTCTTTTTTTTTTTTTTTTTTTTTTTTTTGTCTCACTCCTTAGCCCAGGCTGGAGTGCAGTGGCATGCTCACAGCCACCCCAGCATTGATCTGCTGGGCTCTGGCGATCCTTCCGCCTCAGCTTTCCAAGTAGCCGGAACTACAGGTGCGTGTTACTATGCCTAGCTAGTTTTTTGTTTCATTGTAGAGACGAGGTCTAGCCAAGTTGCCTGAGCGTGTCTGGAATCCGCGGGCTCAGGCAATCCACTCGCCTTGGCCTCCCAAAGTGCTGGGATTGCAGGCTGAACCACTGAGCTCAGCCTCAGGCACGTATTATATTCTGTTCTCCAGCATCAGTCCTCTCCAAGGAGCAGTCCTGGTTCTTTGTCATACAGATGGGTATCTGGGAACCCTAGTCTGGGCACCGGTGTGCTCCTGCTGGCGTGGGGGGCAGGGGACTGTCTTGTGACAAGGAAATCTGTGTATACTGATGCATGTGGACACCAAGTCTTCTGTCATTTTTGTCCCTGCTCATGTATTTTTACCTGGATGCCATTTCTCACTGATGTCTCATGGCTGATCCAGCACCACGAGGTTCATTCTCGCCTTCTCTGTTTTCGTAATTATTTGTAGCATGTTTCTCTGACAGTGAGAGCCTAGCTCATGTACCATTTGCTTCAACCCTAGTGTTTGTGCAGAGTAGTTTCAGAATTATTAGCCCAAACCTTGGACCCAAACCCCGGGAGAGGTACTTACGCTTACCAGTGGAGTACAGTGTTTGTGTCCCATAGTGACTCAGACTGCTGTTTCCCCAGTCCTCTTCAGTGAGGTTATTTCATACATTTTATAATGCAATTAGATACATTTGTCAGTCTACATTCTATCCTAGTCTCCCAGACATCCTGGTGGATTTGTTTTAAAATTTGCATACATTACTATTTCTTCTGTGTGATGTAAGATTGCATGAGTTCTGACAGATGCCTGGAGTCATCTTGTTCCCCCACCCCTAGGCAGTCAGCTTCTAACTCTTTCACAGGGTTTTGTGTGGATTTCTGTAGCAGGTCTCCGTCCACTACCCCCTCCCCAGTTGAATAACTGCTAGGCCACACTTCCATTATGCATCCACTGAAAAGGATATCCTCTTTGCCACCCTAGTGGTTTTTAATGCCATGTTGCATTTCGTCAGATGAAGGCATGATGAGTTTTAGTGTGGGGGAAGAGTACTCGAGTTTTAGAAATTGCAGTAAGGCAAAGACACTGATTATCAGGCAGGTTGCCGAGCAGGTGGGGTGTCTGAGCAGAGCTGCAGCATAGACTTTTTGATGCTAACCTCCCAAACCCCCATGGCTGTTAATCTAGGAGACTTGACACAGAAAAGTTGAGCCCTGCCAGAGTGGGAGAGGCCACCTTGCAACAGGTGTGAGGCTGTGCTCTGGATGTGGCTGCTTTCTCTTTTGTTTCATTCTAGCAGTCAAATGTTTGTTTAATGCTGTGTGTGCTTTTTGGAAGGATTAAGGCATTGTTAATCATTTCCAAATTAGAGTTGTAGTGAATTATTAATAGTTTATTTACTTTGCTTCCTAAGGCCAATCTGCAATCAGTGGCTTGGAGTGAACAAGGAATTTCTTTAAGGCTTGAGGAAAGGTGGCAATTGTGAAGGACTCCACATACCAGCTTGGCTTTAAGGTGCTGCTGGGTGTTGACCTCTACTGGGTGGACTAGGTCTTATTCTTCTTCATTCATTTAATTTAAGGAATCTTTGGGGACCTACAAAATGGCACCCCAAGGTGTCCTTTTTAATTCTTTCTGTGCTTACTGGGTGCCAGGCACCAAGCTAGACTCTTGATGCCAAGATGCACAAGCGCTACCTCTCGTCCTCTAGGGAGAGACATATGTAAAAGAAGTCACCTGAAGTGCCAGAGCACAGGTGACCAGAGTGTAGGTGTGGTTCAGAATAGTGCCTTTCTAGCTTTTTATGATATTTTTTTCTTTTAAAATGGATTTTTTTTTAATCAATATTTTTTATTACGGTTTTGTGGGATACAGTTAAGGGTTAGGTGTACAATTACGTTTCATTCAGGCACCCTGTTGATAAGAGGTGTTTTCCCATCCCCAGACAGATATTTGCTACTGTTAATCCCATCTCCCCCCTCCATAGTTTCCCAGTACCGTCAGTCATTAAAAATATGGAACGCTTCACGAATTTGCGTGTCATCCTTGCACAGGGGCCATGCTAATCTTCTCTGTATCGTTTCAATTTTAGTATATGTGCTGCCGAAGCGAGCACTAAAATGGATTTCTAAAGCATAACTCTAACACTCTGATACAACTGTTGTTTTTGCTTCCCAATCTTCTTCATCAAACACAATTTTACATAGTTGTATGTACATGATATTGTGTTCTAAAATGATTTTGTTTAATGTTTTATCACAAGCTTTTCCCAGGTTTATTCACAGGACAGTGTAGTTGCTATATCTACCTGTCTTAGTGATGTTAATTTTTTTCCCCATTGAAGTCTACCATGGTCCTTTTTATGCTTCTAGTGTTTATCATTTGGTGAATTGGTTTTTTAGGCTCTATTTCCTGGAGTGAGGTCACTGGGTCAAAGAGTGTGAATGTTTTACAGCTCTCAGTTATATTACCTACTGTTTTATAACGCTAACAGCATTATTTGAAAGCTGCCAGGTGAGACCCAATCCCTGCTCCTCTCAGACTTCATCATCTTCCCCTTTTGCCCTCCTCGATCCCAGGGTCAGAGCACACTGTGCTCACTTCTGGGCCTTTGTGCAGCATTTTCCCCCATCTCTGCCCCCACAGAGACACTCTCCTTGGAGGACCTGCTCAGGGTTAGCCTTTTCTTTCAGGTCTTGGTTAAAAAGCCAGTGCTTGTGGGACACCTCTCTTCACATTCTGTATCAGCAGCTCCTTCTCAGCCAGATGCTCTCTACTGGCTTGTGAACATAACCCAGGGACTGGCCTCTGGAAGATGACCCTTGGGCACCTCTTAACTCCCTAATTGTGGAGGTGGACAGGATGGGCTCTGACCTGTTCTCAGCCTGTTATAATTCTACCCCACCCCCTCTACCGGACGTGTGAATCTTCTGGAAAAAGTGGGGTCCTTGGTAGTGCTGCCTTTGGTAGTGAGGAGAGAAAGGAGTGATCACTTACTCTTTCCCTTCATGGGCTCTTGGTGTAGAGACTTACTATTAGAGATGTCTATAAAACAGCCAGTAATTTCTAGTGATTTAAAAATACTTTAAGACATCACTGTCCGCTGGATGTGGTGCCTCATGCCTGTAATTCCAGTAATTTGGGAGGCCGAGGCAGGAGGATTGCTTGAGCCCAGGAGTTCGAAACCAACCTTGACAATACAGCAAGATCTCATCTCTACAAAAAATCAGCTGGGCTTGGTGGCTCAGCCTGTAATCCCGCGCCTTTGGGAGGCTGAGACCCGCCTGGGCAGGCGAGACCTCATCTCTACAACAAATCAAAAAATTAGCCGGGCGTGGTAGTACGCGCCTGTAATTCCGGCTACTCGGAAGGCTGAGGCGGAAGGATCGCCGGAGCCCAGCAGGTCGAGGCTGCGGTGGCCGGGAGCAGCCACTGCACTCCAGTCTGGGCAACAGAGTGAGACTCCAACTCAAAAAATAAAAATAAAAAAATTGGCTGGCATGGTGGCACGTGTCTATAGTCCAGGTACTTGAGAGGCTGGGGTAGAAGGATTGCCTGAGCTCAGGAGGTCAAGACCACAGTGAACTGTGATCATGTCACTATTGCACTCCAGCCAGGGTGATGGAGTGAGACCCTGACTCAGAAAAAGAAAAAAAATCACTGTCAATATAAAGGATATGTAATAAAATGATTTGAGGCAAAGAACTTGGACTTAGAAATCACCATTTCTAAAAGTGAGAGAGGATGAAGCTGGCCTAATTTCAGAAATTTTAAAAAACTATTCTATTTTAGTTGGTGTACAGTGTTTTCAGATTTAGAGGTAAAACAGCATTCTCTTATTCTAAGAAATAGAACATTATTATTTAACTAATTGGATGTTGATTTTATTTTCTCTTATACAGTAAAATATTTTTTATTGATATTTACCTAGAGAATCCACCAAGTTATTTTTTCTTTAAATATGCATCTTGCAAGCGTTTGCTTTGCCTTTTGGTGAAATGTCATTATAGCTAACTTTTTTTTTTTTTTGAGTTGGAGTCTCATTCTGTCGCCTAGACTGGAGTGCAGTGGCATGCTCCTGGCCACCACAGCCTCGACCTGCTGGGCTCCGTGATCCTTCCGCCTCAGCCTTCCAGGTAGCTGGAGCTACAGGCGTGTTCTACTATGCCCGGCTAATTTTTTTTTTGTTGTAGAGGTCTCACCAAGTTGCCTGCATGGGTCTTGAACCCGCAGGCTGAGACAATCCATTCGCCTTGGCCTCCCAAAGTGCTGGGATTACGGGCTGAGTCATTGAACCTGGCCCTTTCTAACAAAATTTGGTAACCACTTTTATTATGAAAGTCAGTGGGAAATGAAGTCAACTGTACGATGATGTCTGGTAGGATTTTGTGAGGTGATGGGAATGGGTCAGTGCTGTGCAGTTCCTATGTTAGCCGCTGGTCATGTGTGGCCATTTAGTGCTCAAACTTAATTTTGAATTTAATTTAATTTAAATTTTCATTCAACATAACCGCATATTGAACAGTAGTTCTAGAAATGTAAGGTTAAAGGTACATGTTTTTCTCCTCTAAGGCTTCGTGGAGGATTAAATTTCCATTGTTAACTAAATTCACCTGATTTAGTTTAAAATTCCTTTCTCTAAACTATCTTGTCCACTGTAGAAATAAAAAACATGCCGAATTTTAGTTGGATAGATGAGTATGGGAAACAGCAGGAGTGATTTTGATGACTTTGAACTTCAAATCATCTAGGAGAACTTTTTTTTTCCAGGTCTTTTTGACATGTTTTTAGGACTAGAGATACTCACTCCAGAGAACTCTTACTACTTGGATGTTCTCTGCTTTCTCCTTGTGTGTGGTACAGTCAGCAGGCGTGTGGGTGTTTCATATGGGGATTCAGGAGAAGTAAAGAAGCTTTAGCTTAATCTTCATAACTGAAAAGTCAATCAATTTCGACTTAATCCAAATGGTAGTCCTGACATTTGTGTGTAGGACCCAGAATAAGCCCATGGTGGTTATTCTAAGGGTATTGTGTGTATGTCACTATATTGTCCCATGTGCTGCATGCAGCCTTAGAAGTGTAAGAACTAGTAGACAGGTAGGTGAGGGATTATACTTGGCTTTTTATTTAAAAAATCAAAAAACTCCTTCCGAATCTTTTTTTTTTTTTGAGTTGGAGTCTCACTCTGTCGCCCAGACTGGAGTGCAGTGGCCGCTCCCGGCCACCGCAGCCTCGACCTGCTGGGCTCCGGCGATCCTTCCGCCTCAGCCTTCCAAGTAGCCGGAATTACAGGCATGTGCTACCACCCCCAACTGATTTTTGATTTATTGTAGAGATGAGGTCTCGCTGCCCAGGCGGGTCTCGAACCTGTGGGCTCAGGCAATCTACTCACTTCAGCCTCCCAAGGCACGGGATTACAGGCTGAGCCACCGAACCCGGCTCCTTCCGAATCTTTTACCCACTTGATATACTTTGAAGAAAATGGTTTTGGTTTTACTGAGGGTGGGTGACTTCTCTCTGTCTGCATCCTTCCCATCTCTTCTTTTTGTCTTTTTTCCGTTCTTGCAAAAATACTGTCACAGAGCTTAAGCTGGCTTTGTAGTTTTAAGCCAGGTGATTTTTGAATAGATAAGAATTGAAAATTGTAGTTTAGATGGGATCAAGTTACTGACAAGAGGTAATTTGGATCCAGTTTCCCACAGAGATTTCTTGTTGGAGCCATGTGTTGCACCCTTCATAATATCACCTTTTTGACTGTTTTGCTTTCTTGCATAGTTTTCAACAGCAGCATTTTTCAACTTCTGCAGAAACATGTCTGCTTCTTGAGCATGCTGCTGTGATGTTATCCTCTATCTGATGATGCTTTCTCATTTGCAGGTTGCACAGAGCATTGAGGATCACCACCAAGAAGTGATTGGTTTCTGCCGAGAGAACGGTTTCCACGGCTTGGTCGCCTATGACTCTGACTATGCCCTGTGCAACATCCCCTACTACTTCAGTGCCCATGCCCTAAAACTTAGCCGGAACGGGAAGAGCCTCACAACAAGCCAATATCTGATGCATGAAGTTGCCAAGCAACTGGACCTGAATCCAAATCGTTTTCCTATTTTTGCTGCTCTGTTAGGTAGGTGGAGCACTGTGAAAACTTTGTTTTCTCTTGTAAGGGAAATACCATACTACAAGCACATTGATCTTTTCACTATTTCAATGCCTAGGTGTTTTGGATGTATATCTTAAATTTAAAATAACAAGGAATGACTCTTCTTGGTGTTCCTTACTTGCTGTTGTATTTTTAGTGTAGCTAATATGCTGCTTTTGCTCTTAAGTGTTTGCTTATGTATTGGTCTGTCCAGTCTGAAAAACTAACTTTCAGAATAAATTCACTTAAAGTTTTGGAAAACTAACATTTCTAAATTACAGGAGCTAACAGATACTCAGTATGAAAATTGGACATTTAAGCGTTTGGCATAAATTATGTTTGTAATAGAAGAAAGTTTGCTCTGGAGTTTGAACTGTCATGTTTTCCCCTCAATTTTCAGGGTACTCACTACTTTAAAAGAAAAACAAAAGACTATCTTTTCTTATTTCAAGCACCTACATTTTATTTATTTTTACTTTTATTATTATTTTTTGAATTGGAGTCTCACTTTGTCACCCAGGCTGGTGTGCAGTGGCATGCTCATGGCTATTGCAGTCTCTATCTGGTGGGATCAGGCTATTCTTCTGCCTCAGCCTTCCAAGTAGCTGGGACCACTGGCGCGTGCCATTACACCCGGCTAATTTTTTATTTATTTATTATAGAGACGAGGTATCACCAAATTGCTTGCCTAGTCTGGTTTCGAACCCCTGGGCCCAGGCAATCCTCTCCCCTTGGCCTCCCAAAGTGCTGGAATTACAGGTATGAGCCACTGTGCCGACCTACATTAAGTATATGTATCTATAAACATTTAAATATCTTTAAAATTTTTCTTATGATGGTTACCCAGAAAGGACAAACTTGTGTTTTAACTAACATTTTATATGTTAATTTTTTTAATTTAAAAGAAATTTTCTAAGAGGTAATATATTTGTCACTTGATGTTTGTAGCAGATAGTGATTTTCTTTTCTCTTTTGTCAACTATCCTTTCATATGCTCTCAGTGTGCTTATCTCAAGTACTTTAATGTCTACCTCTAATTTGCTGAGAGTTTGTAAGAATTGTGTTCTGATATAAGTAAATCTGATATAAGTAAGCAAGATGGTCCAGTAGTTAGAATCCACAATTCTGATGAGACTTGGGCTGTTCTTGTCACTGCCCTTTTAGAAACTGTGTGGTCTCCAGCCCTTTCAGTGACTGAGCCCTTTCTCAGTCTGTGTTGGGCTAGCAGCCTAATCCTGTCCTGTTGAAGAGAGGAATTATGTTGTGGGTCGTTTTTGAAATTCTTAGTTATCAGTCAGATTTATATAAACCAAAACAGTTTTATACAAGTTGAAATTAAGTGAGGGAGTCACAGTTTTATATTTTGTGATAGCATTTCAAGTTTTATTGTATTATAAACAATCAACAAAATTCTGATTTTACAAGTTGTCTTCATTTATTTGGATCTTACCTCAAATATAGTGTTTATTAGGGAACTCTTGTGCCTTTCAGGATTTGGAGGATTAAAACTAATCTTTTAAATATTTTCAAATATTAAAATATAAAATATTTCCTTTTATGTTAAAAGGAGTGTGTGAGCCGGGCTCGGTGGCTCAGCCTGTAATCCCACGCTTTGGGAGGCTGAGGTGAGTGGATTGCCTGAGCCCGCGGGTTCGAGACCCGCCTGGGCAACTTGGTGAGACCTCATCTCTACAGTAAATCAAAAAATCAGCCGGGCATGGTAGCGCGTGCCTGTAATTCTGGCTACTCGGAAGGCTGAGGCAGAAGGATCGCTGACGCCCAGTGGGTAGAGGCTGCAGTGGCAGGGAGCGGCCACTGCACTTCAGTCTGGGCGACAGAGTGAGACTCCAACTCAAAATAATATAAAATAAAATAAAAAAAATAAAAGGAGTGTGTGAATGGCACATTATAGAGAAAGTTCCATATTTGCTTGAGTGTTATATAAATGACTGGGCATTTTAATTGCCTTTCAATGTGAAAATCCCATACTCTTAGAATATGGATACTTTGGCTCATTTGAAATGTGGACGAGTACTTGTTTATCTTATTTAAGAAACATACGGTTTTTAGAAGATAATGCCATCTCATACATTTCTAGCTAATTAGTTTGTGTAATTTTGAAATAAAAACAAAATCACTAGTAATATATTGTCCACTTAACTTTGGGCTTGGAATCTCTCAAAATTTGCACAAGTTATAGGTAAATTCTTAATTGGGTGAACTTTTTAATTTTAGATTTTATAAAAGTTTTAATAACCTCAATTGAGAACACTTATTTTTCTTTTCCCTTCTATAATAGAAAGTAATGCTATAATAAGTTATTTTGTTTTTGGAAGGTTGGGTGCAATATTCATGTAAATATTTAACCTAAGTTTTCACAGGGACTATTACTGACAATGAACTTGGCTTAATATTTTTTGCAAATTGAAGCTTCAAAAAAAGACTCAGACATTTTATACTTCCTGGTAAAATTCTATATGGTCTATTAACAGCGGAAAACAATATAAAGTAGGGTAAACCTGGGCAGTTGTAGTTTAGGTTTGCTCATCTGGGCACCATGGTAGTTCACTATCTCTGTGTTATGTGTTTGTGTGTTTGGAATACAGGTTGAATATCCCTTACGAATGCTTGGAACCAAAAGTATTTTGAATTTAAATTTTTTTCAGTTTTTGGAGTATTTGCATATACATAGTGAGATATGGGACCCAAGTCTAAGCATGAAATTAATTTACCATTCCTATACAACTTATACACATAGCCTGAAGGCAATTTTACAAAATAGTATTTTAAATAATTTTTGCATGAAACACAGTTTTTGCTGCCTTTTGTCTGTGACCTATCATATGAGCACAGGTGTGGAATTTTCTACCTGTGCTCAAAACATTTCAGATCTCGCAGCATTTTGGATTTTGGGTTTTTGGATTAGGGATGCTCAACTTTTATCATGATGTAACAGTGTTACAAATGAACTTACTTTGTTTTGCTTTCTGTTAGCAGTAATTAATGGATCTGCTGTCTTAATGTGGAGATAATTAAATTTTGTTATAAAAATCACAGTTTAGGATATTGCTGCTTTGAAAGTGTAGTGAGCTAACCAGCGTACCCAAGGCATATTGGGAATGCAGGCACTGTCAAGAGAGTAGAGTATTCCCCAAGCACAGGCTTTCAGTTGAATTCAGTTTTATTTGTAGGCTGTGATAGGATGGACAGCTTAATGGCACCCGTGAATATTGTTGTAGAGTGTACTTTGTCACATATGTTTGTGGGTGGTAATGGAAATAATGGGAGGAAGGTGTTGATTCATGTTACAATCAGCAGTCATTGTCATTTAATCTTGCCAAGAAAGCTTTTATAACTGTAGATTCCACATTTGCCTGTTGAACTTGGTTCACATGATTTTGAACCATAGCTGTTCATGAACACATGAAAGCTTGAACCACAGCTATTTCATGAACAAATGAAAACTTGAATCTAGTTGGTATTTGTCATCCTTACCTTATCAGACTGACCTTTTGCTAACTGGTACTTATTTCTAATACTGTGCTGGGAAATGCTTTGGTTTTATGCAGTCCTTGGCTTGAATGCTGTTGGAACTACACCAGAAATTCACATTATTCTTGAGTCAGCTTCAAGGTGTCTGCTGCTATATGTTGCTTGATGTTAAATGATGAAAAATATTCTCAATTTCTGATTGGAAGTTTTATGTGGTGTATCAACAAAGGTAGTCTACTATAGATGGCAGTATGCAGTGATTCTAGAAATTTTCCTGTGTCACTTATGATGACTGCTTTTACGTTATTTATGTTTGTATTCTAGGAAATCACATTCTACCTGATGAAGATCTGGCTTCCTTTCATTGGAGTTTACTTGGTCCAGAACATCCACTAGCCTCATTAAAGGTACACATTTCACTTCCTTTCTAGCATTTGTAATAGACAACTGTTGATTTTGTTGGTTTACTTTAATGATATAAATTAGATGCTTTATTGTAGATGGAAACATGCTACAGTTAGCAGAATCATGTTTTCTCTTGATTTTAGGATCTGTACTGCCTTAAGAAATGAGCAACCATCCTATCTTCCTTTGTTCCCAACACGTGTATGTTAGGTACATTTATAAATGTCCTTGAATATTTTCTTTGAGGAATTCTTCATGCCGTGTACCTAGGGGAATTCTTTGAGCTGAAACGTTTATGTATTAACTTTCTTACTTAAAAATATTATTTTTTTCAAGCTGGGCTTGGTGGCTCAGCCTGTAATCCCATGCTTTGGGAGGCTGAGGTGAGGGGATTTGCTGAGCCCGCGGGTTCGAGACCCGCCTGGGCAAGTTGGTGAGACCTCATCTCTACAATAAATCAAAAAATTAGCCGGGCGTGGTAGCGTGCGCCTGTAGTTCCAGCTACTTGAAAGGCTGAGGCGGGAGGATCGCTGGAGCCCAGCAGGTCGAGGCTGCCGTGGCCAGGAGCGGCCACTGCACTCCAGTCTGGGTGACACAGTGAGACTCCAATTAAAAAAATAAATAAATATTTTTTTCAACATCTTTTAGCATAGTTGATAAATTTTATAATTTATCTACAGTTATAAAATAGTCTAATTCAGGGTTTAATGCTTTCTGGATGATGGGGAACCTAAATTCATTAGAGAAATGGTCCATTCGTATTTGCCAAAAGTATCAATGTTTTATTAACACTTAATATGTTTTCTTATCTGTTTCCCATTCAATTTCCTTCCTGTTTGTGATAGTCATGAGTGTCAGAGAAGAGGTATTTACTGATTTTCTTCGTGGGAAGGTTTTTGTGTTTGATGTGAGCACAGGGGTAATGAGTGAGATTGGTATGAGCCAGCCTCTGGGAAACTTCAGCTTGGTGTTGTTAGTGACGCCTGTGTTCGAATTGCCTTTTGTCAGAACTGGTGCCTTCTTTGACTTGGGGAACCTGAAGACTTTGTATTTTCTTCCTGCCCTGAAACTAACTTCTTTACAGTAGAGGGCAGAGGTTAAATGGAATGATTAAATGAAGTTTCTGGTTTCTGGTACAATTCGGAATTCTGTCATAATTGCCTCCCTCCATAAACAGTTTTAATTGGTGGCTAGCTTCAAGTTGGAGTATTTCTTTCTGCATTTAAATTTACATTGAACTTAAGCTCAAGCAGAATTCCTTTCCTCCTTTCATTTTGTTCCTTGTTGGCTTTTTTTTTGAGTTGGTGTCTCACTCTGTTGCCCAGACTGGAGTGCAGTGGCTGCTCCCGGCCACCACAGCCTCGACCTGCTGGGCTCCGGTGATCCTTCCGCCTCAGCGTTCCAAGTAGTCGGAATTACAGGCATGTGCTACCATGCCTGGCTGATTTTTTTTGATTTATTGTAGAGATGAGGTCTTGCTGCCCAGGCGGGTCTCGAACCTGCGGGCTCAGGCAATCCACTCACCTAAGCCTCCCAAAGGCGCGGGATTACAGGCTGAGCCACCGAGCCCGGCTCGAATTGTGTTATTTTGAAGAGCAGGAAGGAGAACCTCTCAGGGTCGCAGGCCATATGCATGTGTCTCAGTTAAACTAGCCTTATTTCATGTATCACAGGGCTAGAGTGAGGCTTTGCCCCAAGGGTAGCTGGAAATCCAGCTCAGTCTGTTGACAGTTCAGTAACATCATTACATGTTTATTTTTCCTAACTTGTTGTTAAGAAAAGTTTTAAGTATATAAAATGTTGAAAGAATAGAAAAATGTTTATCTATATATCCAGCATCTTGGTCCAATAGTTATCATTTAGCCATAAAGTATGTCTCTGTGTTTTGTTGTGTTTTTTGATAACACAAACTTTTGGAGGTAAGTTGAAGATGTAGTACACTAGCCATGAAAACTTTAGCTTGTTCACCAACTGAAATAAGGGCATTCTCTCACTTGATAATATTACTCTTATCACATAAATTAATAATAATTTTCAAATATCATTTAATATTGAGTCCATAGAAAAATTTTCAATTGTCTCCAAAAAGTCACTTGTAATGTTGCTTTTTTAAAAAATTGGGATTCTGTCAAGTTGTATGCCTGTGTATTTTGAAATTAGCTGAGTACTTTTATGGCATAATGGAGAAGCAATGCAAACTTGTTTCCAATTACTTGATACGTTTATATGCTTTTAAAAGTCATATTCTGGATTGCAAGCACACTTTGTTTTGAGATGAGTTCAGAAATTGTATTTCTTAGCCATTATTTGTATGTTTTGACCCCATATACATATTTTTTGTGTGCAGCACCATTTCAGTCATCTTCATATAGATGGGGGGAATTGGGTATGATGGTATTTTTCTTCATGAGCTTTACTAATGTGAAGAGTTGTATGTGTCCCATCTGCTATTTTACTTTCTTTTTTCCTCGCTATAAAACTAATTATATCTTTTGAGGATGTGGCTAGTTGTTGCATATCTCCATAATATTCTTTGAGTTTTATTTCGTCAAATATTCTTTGTGTTTTTGTATTGGGTTGAAACTTTGAGAGGGTTAGGATTATGGTATTGCCTGTTAAGAGGTGCTTTAAATTGATTAGATAATAAATTCATGTAGCACCAGCCTCTGTGAACAATAATCTAATACATTTGACTTTGGCAAAATAATACAAATATAACTTGATAAAAGGGATGTGCCAAGAAGATTCAAACTTGAGGATGCAAAATCAGAGGTCCTTAACATTTCTTTACACAGTATGCTGTGTTTTAGACGGAACTAATAAAATGTATGAGAAAATTTCATGTTTTTATCTGATGAAAATGGATAGGAGACCAGGCTCTTTGGCTCAGCCTGTAATCCCAGCACTTTGGGAGACTGAGGCAGGTGGATTGCCTGAACCTGCAGGTTCAAGACCAGCCCGGGCAACTTTGCGAGACCTCGTCTCTACAATAAATAAAAAATTATCTGGGCTTGGTAGCGTGTGCCTGTAGTTCCAGCTACTTGGAAGTCTGATTCAGAAGGATCGCTGGAGTGTACCACTGCCCTCCAGCCTGGGCTATGGAATAAGACTCCAACTCAAAAAAAAAAAACCAACCAAACTCCCAAGAGGAGCCCAAAATGGATAGGAAATTATTAGTAGTCTGTAATTTACACAATTCAGAATCCTCAGTGTGTTGGCATCATGATGAGTTTTTCTTTTTTGCTTATTTATTTTGTATACAAGTAGTACTCCTAGGCTTATCTTTTAAACTTGTGTCTTTGCCCACTTCCCTGCATGCACCCCTTCATTTTTTGTGAAGTTTTAACTCTTTTGTAATTTTGTCATTGGCCAATTACATTGGTTAGAAACCCTGAAGTCAGCCATCACTGTCCACAGCTCTGGTGGTTTGGAAAAGAACACTTCTGTTCTGGGCTCTGAAGACTGGGAGATGCATGGGAGGACAGCCAGGCTACTGGACTCTTGGGTAATATTTGCAAAGAGGGAGGTAGCAAGGGAACCAAGTTCTGTTGTGTCCTGCCTTATTAATTAGCAGATCATTCTTATAATCAGATTATGAGTGTAATGTTGGACTGACTTAGAACACATTGAAAGAAGGCAGTAAGAACTAGGAAGTACAGTGGCTAGTCGGATTTAAGCTTTTTCACCCTTCAGTGTCAACATTAAAAAGCTTCTAGTAAGGTGGGCATCACATTTTTTAGATTTAGGAGTAAAGAATACTTTATTTGTGTTCAGGATGTTGGGAACCATTTCTTCTAACATGTAAGATTCTAGGGTAAAGTTGGGGGCAGGTATCTTCTAAGATGCAGTCAGCTGTAAATTAAAGAAGAAGATAGACGTATGTTACCCTCTGTTTCTCCGCTGTAGGCTGTGGAGGTCCTTATGCAGTCCTGGAGGCCTGCAGAGACTGGGCTGGAGTGCAGCCTTCATTTCCTTAGGCACAATGGGGAGTTTGGCAGCATCTGAGAAAGAGCAGTCTGGGGCAGGGGGGACGGGAGTGGTGATGCCCAGAACTGTTCGGCACTTGAGTCTGTGGCTGCATTTACCTTACCTTGCTTTAGGGAAGTGGCTATGTTTCACTGGTTGTAGAAACTCAGGGGGGTATTTCATTTTGGAGTATGGAGATACTCTTCTGGAATGCCCTCCAAACAGTAGAGAAACTCCTGCTTATTTGAACTTCTTCTGATGGAAGTATTTCTTAAAAGGGTCATATACTTAATAGGCAAAATAAACTGAACATCCTTTCAGTGTGTTTCTAGACTTGATGTTATAATTATGAAGATCCATTACTCTACTTACAGTAATGAAAAGTTGGCCACATGCGTGTTGGCCTTTGGAAGAAGTGCTACTGATTGTCTTGTTCTGGGCTGCTGTGTGCTTTGGTGGTCCTGGTGTGGTGGGCAGAGTGCCATGAAAGAGAGACAGAGGCCTTGAGCAGCTAAGCTGGTAGAGCTTGGGCTACTGACCTCAGACCAGTCCCTCTGCTTGTAGGCCCTTCAGTGGCAGCCCCAGGCCTACCTCCTCTTGTATCCAGGGAGTAGTCCAGCCTGCTCCGCCTGGTCATGGGGATGAGTTGGGTGTGCCAGCCATTGTGGCCTGCATTTAGCGGGAGCAGGGTGTGAGGCTGCTAGGGTCTGTCCTGGCCATAACACATGCTAAAGGAACATGTTCAAAAAAGGTGCTTTTGAGTTTTTTTTATTCTATGATTTTTGAGTCCTGATCAGTTACGGGAATTTTATATTTTTTGAGTGGATATTTTGTTATTTTAGTTTTTTAAAAATGTTTTACAGATGTGTGATGGTCTTAACTTTTAAAAATATCATTTCTTGTCTGGGTGTGGTGGTTCATGCTGTAATCCCAGTACTTTGGGAAGCTGAGGTAGGAGGATTGCTTGAGTCCAGGAGTTCAAGACTAGCCTGGGAAACATAGCAAGACCTCATGTCTATGAAAAATCAACAGAATAGCCGGGCTTGGTGGCTCAGCCTGTAATCCTGCGTCTTTGGGAGGCTGAGGTGAGTGGATTGCCTGAGCCCGCAGGTTCGAGACCCGCCCGGGCAACTTGACGAGACCTCATCTACAATAGATCAAAATTAGCTGGGCGTGGTAGTGCGCGCCTGTAGTTCCAGCTACTCGGAAGGCTGAGGTGGAAGGATTGCCAGAGCCCAGCAGGTTGAAGCTGCAATGGCTGGGAGCGGCTACTGCACTCCAGTCTGGGTGACAGAGTGAGACTCCAACTCAAAAAAAAAAAGGAAAGAAAAATCAACAGAATTAGCCAGGCATGATGATGGTATGAGACTGTAATCCCAGCTACTCAGGAGACTGAGGCGGGAGGATTGCTTGACCCCAGGAGCCAAGACTAGCCTGGGCAACATAACAAGACTTCATGTCTATGAAAAATCAAAAGAATTAGCCAGGCATGATGGCATGAGCCTGTAGTCTCAGCTACTTGGGAGGCTGAAGAGGAGGATTACTTGACTCCAGGAGGTTGAGGTACAGTAATCTGTGATCGCGCTACTGCATTCCAGCCTGGGTGGCAGAGCGAGACCCAACTCAAAAAAGTATGTGTGTGTGTGTGTGTGTGTGTGTAATTTCTTCCTTCTGGTTTTCTTGAATCTTGGCTTTCTAGAATGCTTTATAGGAGGCATTTCTTAACCAGGGTGTTCTACTTTCTGTTAACCTCATATTTGGATATAATAACTTTTAAATTGGATCCCAAGTTATAGGTCGCTGTATTCATTCTATTGGTTTTGTGTTTCTAAGTTTCATATTAAGTTCCATACATTCTGAGTTTCCATCCTATGGACTGCTACTCGCAAATACTCCTAGTTGCTGAGTCCTCTGAGCTCCTCCTGCTGACCTTTCTTTGGATGCCTTGGCTTATGGGTTTCCCCAAACTACCAGATTCACACCAGCATTGTTCTCTTTTTAAATCAGGCCTAGTCTCTGTTGTGATCTCTTTGTACTACTCTTCCCAATCTTTCTGAAAAACCTCTCCTGTTTTTGGTGACCTCTGAGAAGCACTGGGTTCTCTGGGCTAGTTACAGTCCTCATCCCAGGTGACCCTCTTCTCTGGGTGACCCTCCCGTAGCACCTCCTGAAAGTATCTTGCTTTCTTCTGCATCTTCCTGGGAGCACCCTCCAACTCTAGCCCTGGCACTTCTTCCTTTTTGATGTAAATATCTTGTCATGTTTGTAACCCTACCCCTCTGGTTCGCATACTTTTAGTTATCTTCCTTTGCCAGTATTATCTTTCACAGAAGCAGCAGAATCCCAAGGATGTCTGCCAGGCCATGCCTTGAATCTTACTTAGTGGTGTCTCCAACTTTATATTCTTTGTATCTCCTTGTCTTCAGCCAAAAGTCACATAGTGATACTTTTAAAATGTGTCCTTCAGGGTCAGGGTATGGCAGTTGGGTCTGGTTCTGAGAGAGTAGCAGGGATGGTAGTTCAAGGACTCCAGGAGCACAGACAGCAGGACTGTCAGTCTGGCCCCCCATTGTGGGGAACATGTCAGCTCTAGGGTTAGATGAACAACTGATCCCATAGCAGGCCAGTTTAGTGCTCAGGACCCTTTGAGACTAAGGTGAACTTGACCAGCCCTTCTCTTATGGCCTTTCCAGGTGAATGTCTGCTGGTGCTGGAGGTGTTGCCCAGGCCAAGCCAGCCTGTGACCCCAGTGGCCATGGCACCTGGCCTCTGGTGCATTGCAGCACGAGGGGTGGTTTTGACTCTGAATCCTCCAGAAGGGAATTCCTGCTTTTAAATGTTAACATTGAATTTAATGTATTTTCTTCCCAATTAAGTCATTCTATAGTTTAGTAAGGCTAAGAAAAACTTCCTAAAATCCAAATACTTTTTGAACTTTAGAAAAAACAATATTAGGTGCCTGAAAGGCATATAGAGTAAGCATTCTTCTTCTTTTTTTTTTTGACATATGGGAAAAAATAGGGACAGACAGATGAGGTAGTTTGACTAAACCTGATCTTATTGGTTAATCTTTGTAGTCTTCACATTTTTTTTACACTTTTACTCTCTTAGCTAGAGTAGAGGCCTGTGTTGTCTTTTTATAAACATCTTTTTTTCTGATTATAAAAAATATAAAATAATTCCATCAGCACAGAAATATATAATGTGGAATTGAAAGCTACTTATAATTACATTCCTGAAGATAACCACTTTCATCAGATTGAGAATTATTCCTCCAAAACTTTAAAAAATGTGTATCTTAGCTAAGCGTGGCAGCTCCTGCCTGTAATCCCAGTACTTTGGGAGGCCCAGGTGGGAGAGTTGCTTGAGGCCAGGAGTTCAGCCTGGGTAACATAGCGAGACCTTGTCTCTTTAAAAATAAACAAATTAACCAGATGTGGTGACATGTGCCTGTAGCTCTAGCTGCTCAGGAGACTGAGGCAGAAGAATCACTTGAGTCGAGTTCGTGGTGAGCTATGATTATGCCACTACACTCCAGCAGGTGATAGAGTGAAACTCTGACTATATATATATATATATATCCTGCTGATATTAATTGTACGTGTCATCACCATCATCATCAGGCATAGTAGTTACATGTTCTCTTTTTTTTTGAGTTGGAGTCTCACTCTGTTGCCCAGACTAGAGTGCAGTGGCCACTCCCGGCCACCGCAGCCTCAACCTGCTGGGCTCTGGCGATTCTTCCGCCTCAACCTTCCAAGTAGCTGGAATTACAGGCATGTGCTACCATGCCTGGCTGATTTTTTTTATTTATTGTAGAGATGAGGTCTCGCTGCCCAGGCGGGTCTCAAACCCGCGGGCTCAGGCAATCTGCTCACCTCAGCCTACCAAAGGCGCGGGATTACAGGCTGAGCCACCGAGCCCGGCTAGCTACATGTTCTTGATGGTTAATGTAAACCTTTTGAATACAGATTCACACTGTGCTGGGCTTTTCTTGAAAACCTGCATTTAGTATACATTTATTCTCTGCTCATTTAAAATGTATATGTAGAGTTGTTAAATGAAATCATTTTAAATGTAAGACTGAACTCGAAAGATTTTCTACTTGTTTATATTTTCAGCCAGAGATTTCTTCTCTGTTCCCTGTTTGTTTTAAAATGAAAATGGGAAGCTTAAAATTCTGAGGAATCTGCTGGACTCAAGAATAGCTTTATTTTCTTGTTATAAAGAGACGAGATCTCACTATGCTGCCCAGGTTGAAATGCAGTGGCTATACACAGGTGCAGTTGTAGTTCTCTGCACCATGGACCTGACTTCCTAGGCTCAAACAATACTCCTGCCTCAGCCTTCCTATATAGCTGGGATTATAGGTGTGCGCCACCACACCTGGCTTCTGCCTTTTTCTTTTTTTCAGATTAAGAGTGGGTCCCCATTCCCATTGCTGGGAAGGCAGGGACACATGTGTGGGAGGTTTGTGCTCCTTACTTGCTATGGGATTGAGGTTAGCTGTTCCGATGGAGTGAGTGGGATTGCCAAGCAGAATTCTTCCTGGTTGACCTGGAATGGACAGCCCTGCCAGCAGGAGCAGGAGAAGAGGCCAGCAAGGGGAAGATATGTGGTCCATTGGGATCTGAAAGATACAATGCCAGAAGCGCAGGCACTTCTGATGCCCCTGGGAGAGAGACCAGGAGTCAGCAAATGGTGAAGCTCAGTGGTAGTATTTTTGCTGTCGTTGCTTAGGCCTGGAATGTTCTAGTTTTATTTTAAATAAGCACTGTCATATCAGTCTTAAAAATAAGTGTGTAGGCCATGCATGGTGGCTCACGCCTGTAATCCCAGCACTTTGGGAGGCCAAGGTGAGAGGATTGCCTTGAGCCCATGGGCTTGAAACCATCTTGAGCAACTTGGTGAGACCTCATCTCTAAAATAAATTTAAAAAATCAGCTGGACGTGGTGGTGCATACCTATAGTTCCAGCTACTTGGAAAGTTGAGGCAGAAGGATCATCTGATCCCAGCAGATCAAGCCTGTGGTGACTGTGAGCGGGCCACTGCCCACCAGCCTGGGCAACAGAGTGAGACTCCAACTCAAACAAAAAAATAGATGTGTAAACGTTTTCTGGCTTCCTCCCAGCCTGAGTTCATGAACCCTCAGTTCCAGTTCTTAACCAAGCTTCTCTGGCACTTCCTGCTCCGAGTGCTCGTTTACTTTTTGTCATGATGTCACTTGGGCGACATGAGCCTCTTAGCCCTGCTCCCTAATCCTAGGCCCTCTGCTCTTGGCAGATGAAACAGACACTGTTGTTATACTCTAACTGCACACTGAAGGCTTAGGGCAGCTCTCAACCTGGAGAATACTTTTCCTCCTTCTAAAGACTGGATCATGTGGTTCCATCTCTGCTGTATCTGGCACCAGATTTGGTACTTGCAGGCAGGTTCCTTCCAAGGTGAGCTCTTGGTCAGTAATGGGACTTGCTACAGTGTCCAGCTGTGTCCAGCATCTTGTTTTCTGATGCCTCTTGCTCATAGGCCCTATCTGGACTTGGCTTCTCTTTCTGACCTCATTGCTGTGTCTGTGAGACTCCAGCCCCTCTCACCTCTGTCTTCTGGAACAAGCTGTCTTTGTCCTCACTGAGACCATCCTCTGCAGGCAGGACTTGCTGTGATCTGTGGTGGAGTCCCTTGTTATCCTGAGTTGTACATCCTACAGATTAATATATTTTGCAGGCTCCCTCTGCCACTTCCAGAACAATCTCCCTCCCATTTAAAAATAACAGCTTCATTGAGATATTTCACTTTTGTACCATAAAATCTACCACTTTAAAGCACACAGTTCAGTGGTTTTTAGCACTTACAGAGGCATGAAACCAACACCCCCAAAAGAAACCATGTACTTACTAGCAGTTATTCCCCACTTCTCCCTGCCCCAACCTCCTGCCAACCACTACTATAAGTTTTGTCTCTATGAATTTGCTATTCTGGACATTTCTTATAAATAAAACCATACAATTTGTGGTCTTTATGTCTGACCTCTTTCATTGAACATGATTCTTTCAAGGTTCTTTCTTTTTTTTTTTTTTTGAGTTGAAGTCTCACTCTGTCATCCATACTGGAGTGCAGTGGCCACTCCCGGCCACCGCAGCCTCTACCTGCTAGGCTCTGGCGATCCTTCTGCCTCAGCCTTCCAAGTAGCTGGAACTACAGGCGTGCACTACCACACCCGGCTCATTTTGATTTATTGTAGAGATGAGGTCTCACCAAGTTGCCCAGGTGGGTCTCGAACCCGTGGGCTTAGGCAATCCACTCACCTCAGCCTCCTAAAGGCGAAGGATTACAGACTGAGCCACCGAACCCGGCCTCAAGATTTTTTCATGTTGTAGCATGTATAAGTACTTTATTCCTTTTTATGGCTGAATTGTATCCCATTGTGCAGATATATCACATTTTATTTATCCATTTACCAGTTGGTGGGCTTTTGGGTGGTTTCCACCTTTTGATAATTATAAATAATGATGTTAGGAACTAGTGTGTACAAGTTTTTGTGTGGTCATATGTGTTCATTTCTCTTGGGTATGTTGCTAGGAGTGAAATTTCTGGGACATGTGGTAACTATGCTTAACTTTTTGAGGCATCACAAAACCATTGTCCACAGCAGCTGCACAGTTACAGTCTCCTCCTCAGTGCATAAAGATTCAGATTTCTTCACATCCTTGTTAATACTTGTTTTATTGTCTAATTTTATTTTCGCCATCCTAGTGGGTATCATGAGGTTTCTCATTTTGGTTTTCATTTATACTTCACAGATGACTAATGATGTTGTTTGCCTTTTCCTGTTGGTCATCTGTATACCTTCTTTGGATAAATGTCTATTCATATCCTTTGCCCATCTTTAAATTGGATTACTTGTCTTTTCATCATAGTTGTAAGAGTTTTTAATATATTCCAGATGCAAGTCTTTTATTAGACATATTATTTACAAATAATCTACTGACTTGAGATACATGTTTTTCCTAAAAGCATTGTCGTAAGTGAAGAGTTAAACCCAAAGGAAATATATCTGATCACATTTATATAAAACTAGAAAAGGCAAAGTGTAGTGATAGAAAGCAGACCTGTGGTTGCCTGGAACTGGGGTGGGAAAGGCACAGTGAAGCTCTAGGGTGATGGGGATGCGATATTTTCTGGATTGTAATGGTGGTAACACTAGCATATGCATTTGTTAGAATACATTGAATTGATAAATTTTATTGCATGTAAAATATCTCAGTAAAACTGATTTGAAAAATGCTACTCTCCAACTGTAGACAGCCGTTCGTGTCGGCAGAATCAGTCCACCCTCCGTCACGGTCACCCTGAGCATTTGTCACTCTCCTTTAGCCTTGACTCACTTTCCCCCTGCTTCCCCTTAGGAGATTCTTTATGCTAGAATATGGACACCTTCAGGCATGTCTTTTTCAGCCTCTCTTTCCCCATTTACACATTCATTTTCCATCTTCCTTTTTTCAGCCTAACGTTGGAGGATGCCTGGCATTCTTGAGGCTTGTCTTTTTTTTTTTTTTTTTGAGTCAGGATCTCACTCTGTCACCCAGGCTGGAGTGCAGTGGCACAGTCACAACTCACTGCAGCCTTGAACTCCTGTGTTCAAGTGCTCCTCCTGCCTCAGCCTTCTGAGTAGCTGGGACTACAGGTGCATGCCACCATGCCTGGCTAATTTTTTTGATATCTTTTGTAGAGTCACCACAGTACACTCCAGTTGACCAGTTGTCTCGCTACATTGTCCAGGCTGTTCTTGAACTCCTGGTCTTCCCACCTCGGCCTCCCAAAGTGCTGGGATTACAGGCCAAGCTTTTGTCATTGAACACATCTGGCGGGGCCTCTGGGATTCCATCCTATTGGGTCCCCTTGCTCCTGTACAGCCTTTCCCTTTCTCTTGGTGCCTAACCCTCTGTCTGTGAATGTGGCTAGTCTCTCCCATGTTCTGACTCCCATCTTATGTCTCCCTTCTCAGCATATATCTCCCAAGGGTGGCCTCCACCATGTCCCCACAGCTTGACTTTCTCTTGAGTCTCCCTGTCGTGAGACTGCTTCTGTTGAGACCACTGATGCCCGGTGACCTGCCCTCATCTCCATCCTCCTGCCCTCCCTGGGGACCCTTCCACCTGGCTTCCTGCACAGCAGTGTTCGGTGTTCCTCCTGTCTCCTCCTTTCCTCTGTTGCTTCCTCCAGTGATTTCACACTTTTTCTGATGAATCTGAGCTGAATTCTCAGCTTCCATGATATGCATTTCTCCAGATAGGACCCTTCCCACTCGCCTCCACATGAATGCTCTGCCTGACATCAGATTGGGCACTTCTAATTTCAATACATCGTCTTCTCAGTTGTTTTATCCTCCCATGTTGTATTCCCCAGCTAGGAACACCATTGTCCCTGCCAGTTGTCCAAGGAAGGGGTCGGGATTTGCCTTTGATTTCTCCCCTTCTTGTGCCTGCTCTGATACTTCCTGAGTCCCTGCACCTTTTCGGTCACTGCTTGCTTGGAGGTCCATGAGGGAGGAGACGGGATCTTTCTCTCGCTGATTTCTCCTCTCCCACCTGAGTTCCATGACACGATGCTCTGTCAGAACTCAGGTTTACTCTTATCATTAACCATTGAAAGCCTTGCAGTGACTCTACATCCACAGCGGTGGTTTAAGTTCTATGAATCTGCTTAAAAAACAAGTTGGAAGGATATCATTGTGTTGCTAACTCTTAATTTTTCTAATTAAGAATATTGGAAGAAAAAGGAATTCACCATTTACCATCTTTTCATTGAAAATGTACATTTCAGCATTTAAAAAGGTACACTTTAGAGTGGAAGATGAAAAAACCATAGTGTGGTGGCTAAGTGTGTAGCATCCACTTACTTAGCTGCTCCTGGCTGGCTCTGGCGAGCACCTAGTGACTTTTCTGTAAGATGGGCGTTCATGGTGACCACTCCTGGATTTGGTGTGAGGATTAAGTGAAATGTGCATAGTTGGAGTAGAGACTGGGTATGTTAGAATAAGTGCCAGCCCTTCCCCCAAGAAAGGAAAGTCACCGCAGTACACTACAGTGTCTTTCCTGGACTGGTGGCACTTCTTTATAAAGAGATGCTTTCACTGTGGGACAGAGCCCAAAATCTCACAGGGCAACCAGGGCCACCAGCGACCCACCTACCTTTTCATCCTAGGCTTCAGGCCTGTAAATGGGGTGAGGAACTTTGTTCAGTTGAAATTATTTGAATACTTCAGTGTATCTGCATAACAGTTTCCCTCTGAGAAGCTGTTAACACACATGGCATTATTTTTGATTAATTGCACTTTACCAGCCTTTCATAGCTTTATTTAGGCAAATGTGTGCAAAATATTGACGTGTGTCATAATTTTTGAAGACATGATCATTAGTGGTGTCCAGCACTTACAGTGTTGAGATGTTTTCCTTTCTCTAGAATGGCTTAGTAGAAAACCTTGGGCCTGTGGGGGATGTTCAGTGATTCTGCAGCTCAGAAGACTGGTTGACGCAGAGCCTGCTGAGGCCAGGGACTGCGGTGGTAACAGGTTCTTGGGGACCACCACACTTTGAGCTCTACCCACTGTGCTTTGGATGATTGTGGAAGCATTTCTCCCTTCCCTGCCCCCAGACCTGTGATCCACTTTATTCTTCCAGGGGTTCCCTTGGAGACAGGGCCAACATTTTGTCACCAACAAGAATGTGAGTGTCCTGATGTCAGGGAACTTAGACATTCTCTGTTGCTATTTTCTAGCATGTGCCTCAGCTGAGAGAGGTTAGTGATCAAACTGAGCTTCCAGTTTTAGTACCTGAAATTGCCAAAAGCACATATAATCCTGGCACTTTGCTGCCTTCCAGGCAAGTGGTGATGAAGTGGATCAGGTCTTTATTCAGCAGTGGTTTAATGTGGAGCTTGTGTTTAGTGTTTATGCTCACTTGCATTTTCAGTGAACAGCTAAGAGGCATTTTGGGAGCAGTGGCACCAGTGGTCTTAAAATCATTTCAGCATAGTTTTGCATGGCATATTTAATTAGCTTATAAATCCCACAGGGACGTATTGACCAAGCAGATTTTAGAGATCAGGTTGAACCCCGTTAAATTATCCCTTTCTAGTGATACATTTTAGAAAGCTTTGAAAGAATTTCTAATCAATGTATTATATGAAAAGTAATCTTGACTTTTTTTTTTTAAATCCTTTTGAGTACTGTGACATGGTGAGCCTAGTTTAACAGTTGGGACAGGACATGAAAACACCATTTAAATAAATTCACAGCTGTAGAAAAATGTTTGATTTTAAAAATATAACCAAGAATGAGACTGCAGAATTTTTAGCAGTGAAATACTAGAAAACTGTGAATAAATAAATACATGCTTCTTTAGCAGGGGTTAAATTATTATTTTGCTTTTAAGGATCAGGAAGAGATTTTCTTTGGGTTTCAAATGTTATTATAGTGTTGTTGTTTTCTTAGTTTTCTTAAGGTGCCCTGGAATGACTGAAATCAGTTGCTCTAAAGAATCAAAGATCTTTTTTGTCTGGAATAGCTACCTGGCTTCAGTGAGAACCTCCTGTGCCCTTTAGGGGTATCTGTGCATGATAGGGTTTCTGTGGGCCTCCTGGTTTTCTTGTAGTGCACTTCCATTCTTTACTTGCTGTCGTCTACACTGGCCCAGTAGAAACAGCAGTAAGAACATCTGCTTGTTCTGAAGATCAGCCCTGGGGGTGTGCAGCTGCTTGGAGATGGGCCCAAAGCCTCACTTCACGTGGCTGTGGTGCCAGTGCTGCCAGTGCCACCCACTTGGAGCAGGCCCAAGGATATAGTGGGCTGGGTGCCCGTGCCACTGACCCAGCTCTGGGATTGCCGCCTTATGGAAGGTATTTTTTATAAAACAACGAATTAAAGGTTGTCAAGAATGGTCAAAGGACAGGAGATTGTTATGGATGGCAGTGGGGCACTGTTGCCCACAGATACTGACGTGTCAGATTTGCCCTGTGGCGTGGTTGCCCAGGTAAGGTTTGGTGGCGTCCCACATTCAGCAAGTCCTCACATTCTGTACTCAGTGTCAGTGATGATTAGAAGATCACAGCATACGTTTTTCAGTAGGAAATGGTCAGGAGACTGGGGGAATAATGATGCTAAAAGTGAAAAAATTTTATATAAGAAGATATTTTTGCAAAGAGACAATTATCATCAATTTCCACACAAACAGTATCTATTTATTATTTAATGATCTTGCCTGGAAGCAAAGAGGTGGCTAGATCTTCTGGAGGTCTTTTCTAGCACTGTTTCTCTTTACTTGCAGCAAGTAACTAACAATTAGTGAAATTGCTACAAAGTGCCATGGAAAAAGCAACTGATCATAAACATTTGCTTTCTAAATAAACAGAATTTATACCTTCTATACATTCGAAAAAATAGAAAGTATACATGTTTCCAGTTTTCAATATGTTACAATTTATTTGACTTTTGTCTTTTTCTATGTTAAGTTTTGGGACTAACATTGAAAAAAGAGGAGGAAATGGGACTTTCATCACAATATTTCATGGCCTGTCTCTAAGCAGCAAGCACATCACTTATTTGGTTTGAGCATTAATTTTGTTTTTATGAATAGACAAGGACAGATTACTTCAACAACTATGTCTAGTTGCTGTTATGATGAGATGAACTATGTGCTATTTTAGAATTTCAAGGAAGATTTAGCAACACAGTTGATGACACTTTTTGTGGGTAAAAAAGTCTTGATGTTGTTCTTTCCCAGTTGAAAATATGTTGCTCAGTACCTTCATCTGCATGATACATATACACGTATGTATGTATAGACATATATATATGTTGGATGTTTGTAAATATATCTTTATTTAAATGTACCAAGGAATCTTGCTACTAAAAGTTATTCTAGGGTAAATCCTTTGAAACTTGTTAAGTATTTTGACATGATAAAAGCACTATATAGGTATTAGAAGTTAATTTATGTGCTGTTTTCTTCTTTGATTTGAAACATCTTATGTACAGAACTTTCTCATGTAGTGAGGTGGGGCTTGCTGGTGTGGCCAGGCCCTCAGGACTGCCCCCAGAGTCCTCTTCCACTCAGGCCACAAACTCACACCATGTCTTGACCTTCAGGATTAAGGCAGATGTCACAGAGCTCATCTTGAACTGGATTTAGAAGACTAGATTAGGAACTGCCTGCAGAGACTGGAGGCCGCCTGCAGTGGGGGGAGGGCGCTGGGCTGGCCAGCCAGGAGGGTGCTGGAAGGGAGGGCTGCGGAGTCAGTGAATAACAAAGGATGAAGGCCTGATGTTTTCAGTATTGAACCAGCAGCATCATCTTGGGTGTCATTTAGCCACTCAGAAGGATTTAGGGGACACTTTAATTACAGCATCTGTCCACTCCAAGGATCTCTTGGCTGCAGTGTTGTGGGGGTGGGGTAGTGGTGACAAGGATATCCACAGGGACAAAAGCAACACATTGTATCCTTTTTACTTTGAAGCAGGATGGGAGTTCAGCAGGACTGCCCGGGTACTGTGGCAACGTGGGTCATGGAGGCCCTGCACCCTTCCCCATTAGCTTTTTTTTTTACAGTAGAAAATATAGTTCATTTAAAGTAAATTAGTGAGAGAGAGAGAGAGAGAAGATTCACCTCCCCAAGGTGGGAGAGGAGACCAAAGCCAGGAAGCATGGAGACAGCCATAGCTCCCCCCATTAGCTTCTTATCCTTTGGGGAAAGAACTTTTAGACTTTTGGCCAATTTTTTAAACCATTAAATCCAATTATTGCCATGGTAACTGTCATTTATTTGTTTTGTGTGATAAACCACCCAAAATGACCAACATTTCAAATATTGTATGCGACACAATAATTCCTGGCTTATAGAGCATCAAGGACTTGAGTGGCCAACTCACCCCAGACTAATAGAGATGAGAAGGTCTAGGTTCCTTCCTGGGCCCTCCTCAGAGCTGACTGTCCCTTCTACATGGTGCCCAATGGTTCCCAGCAGAGCTGACTTGAGTGTAGGATGGCTCAGGGTTCCTGTCTGTCCCCGTACTTCGGCTATCCCCAGAATCCTCTGACTTGCCCTACTGTGGGTTTCCCAAAGCACCCTTCAGCGTTGGGTTGTGAACAGTGGCTTCCATCGTCACCTGGGCTGGTCTCTGCATTTTTCATGCGCTTGTTGACTGTAGAGTATGTGTGGCAACTGGGCTCCAGGAAGGTGCTTATGGTTTACACCAGCAGGCACCACTGGTGGTGCTCAGAGACCATGATTTTGCCTCCACCAGACACTGATAACCAAAACAAAGGGAGAGTGCTTCCCTGTGCCATAAAGAGCAACTGTTCAGGCAGGGAAGCATTATTTTTAAGAAAAAATAATTGCTTTTTTGAAAAAGGAAGTTTAAAGTAGTTCTGTGTATCTGGACATTTGCATGATACTAACCTTGACGTGTAAATATATGAGAGACGACCCCAAAAAAGGGGAATTTATTTATTTAAAATAGTGTATTTATTCTTAATGTATTCCACAAAACATGATTCCAAACGGTCAACCAAAGTTTTTATCTAGAAGTTTTGAAAAGATTGCTTTATGACTTGTGGAGGAAACGTCTTGAATTGTGGCAACCATGTTGAGTGTTCAACAGCTTTTGACTGCGACCCCTGTGCCCCACCTGCCTCATTCACTGGATCTCACCTTGAGTGACTGTTTTTGTTTTCCTGGATGAAAAATTTCTCAAAGGGAAATGTTTTGCCTTTGTGGAAGAGGTGAAACAAAAAACAGCAGAAACATCAAAATTGACAAGTTCAAAAACTGTTTTGAGCGGTGGACAAAGAGTACTTTGAAGGTTACTGAAGTTTAAACATGTAAGAATAAATCCACTTTTTAAAAATAAATAAATTTCGGTTTTTTGGGGTCCGCCTTGTATATATTTTCTGGTAGTTTCTTCCATTCCATTTGCTTAGGTTGAATTTTTCTAATTTTCTTTATCGCTCTCCTTCCCTCTCTTTCTCTTTCTTTTTTCTCTCTCTCCTTGCCTTCCCTCCCCTCCCCCACCTCTTCCATGTCCTTTCCTTGTCTCCCCCTCTCTCTTTCCCCCTCCCTCCCCTCTCTCAATGGTTTAAAACAACATGTTTATTATCTTGGTGTAGATGTCAGAAGTCCAAAATATTTCTCAGTAGACTAAAATCGTGGTATGGGCAGGGCTAGTGCCTCTAGAGGCCCCTGGGAGGATGACCCCTGGCCTGTCCAACCACTAGCAGCCACTTATATCCTCTACCAGCAGAGCCAACAACAGTCTCTGAGGCCCTGTCCCACCATATAGCTCTGCACTGACTCCCTATCTCCTTTCTACATATGTAGAAGACCCTATGGTTACATTGGGCCCATCTGAATAATCTAGGACTCTTCTTATTTTAAGGTCTGCTGATTGGCAACCTTGGCTCTACTTTGCCATACAACATGGTCTATTCACAGGTTCTGGAGAGTAGGACGTGAACAGCTTTGGGAGGCCATTGTTCTTTCTCTCCCAAAGCCCTTACTAGATGTTTTGCCCTCTTTTCCAGTTTGTTAGCTTACCTTTTTCTGGTGTCAACTATTCTTGGATAATGAGATAGTCCTACTTTACTTCATGTTTTCTGTCACTCTTTCCTCAAGCATGCCCCTCAGCAGGCAGCAATACCATTTCCTCAGAGCTGAAGTTGGCCTTTTGGATTGGGTTTGGGTACTTGGTAACTGCATGTCTGCTGATAGTTTCCGGGAGTCCCAAGGTCGTACTAGCACAGCCTTCCTGTGTGTTGGTGTTGAAAGAAGGGGAGCCCATGGTGGCTAATGGGTTTCCTATAGGCCATGTACTGAGATTGTGATGGGTGCAGTTTCTGGGCATGGGGTTAATTGTGAGCAGGTCTCCTACTTCTTAGAAGTGGTTTGAGGCTATCAGATGCTCTTTTTACCTGACATGGTTTCAGCTGCTTAGTTGTGTCTCATCTCTGAAAGGAAAATCCAATTCTTGAGCTTCAAGTGCGAAAGGCTTTGGGAAGTGCTAGGGCCAGGATCACAGATGACAGTTGTTCAGGTGCTGATAAGGATTGTAGAAGGTAGCTCCTTGATGGAACTTGTAGGTCTACCGTTCAGAGTAGTCTGGTTCTGGTTGCTGACTGCCCGCTGTTGACATGTGCGTTTGTTTTCTCAGGTCCGGGCCCACCAGCTGGTCTTGCCACCTTGCGATGTAGTGATCAAAGCCGTTGCTGACTATGTCCGCAACATTCAGGACACCTCTGATTTGGATGCCATAGCTAAAGATGTTTTCCAGCATTCACAGGTAAAAAAAATATAGGTTTACAGGAAAGGACTGCTTTGTGGTTTGGCCAGGTTTGGAAGAAGGGGATTGAGAGGTGCATCCTGACCGGCTGTGTATGGGAGCTCCTGCTCTGCCTGTCAGGCCACTGGGAAAGGGCCCCAGGCCATAGGACTGGAGGCTGAGGCAGCAGCCATGCTGCCTGCGGCTGCTAGTCTCGGCCACCACACCTGGCCTCTCCAGTGTCACTTCCAGCCTGAAACAGAAGGAGGAGATCAGCGTAGATGGTGCTGAGGGCTCTGCTGCTCCTGAGTTCTCTATCTTAACTTCATAGGGTCTGTAGTTCAGAGTTTTCAGATCATGAATGGTATCAAATCAGTCAGATGGTGTTACAGATCTCTTATTTGTCTTTTCCCATCAGGTGATGGTCAGGGATTTTCTTCTTTGGGGAAGAAAGACATGCAAACAAGTTTGCATTAGAATAGGTGAGGTTTTGCGGGACTCTTGTTCTGTCTTGAGAGCTGAAACCCTGGGCAGGCATATTCCTGACCTGCCCACTGCCATTCGTTCCATGTAGTTCGGATGGCTTGTAAACCCCTCTGACAGGATCAGAGACCAGGCTGGCACAGTGGAAGTCAGAGAAGTCCTAGAGCTTGTACCCAGGCCTGGCTGCCACTTTGGAATTCTGCTATCTTAACTACACTGCTTTAAAATAATTAATGTTTGGCTTGATTCTTTGGTAATAATCTCTTGATTTTCCCTGAAGGTTTTAATGTTATCCTAAATTCTTAGATCTCACTTGAAAAACTGGAGATTATTATACATGTGCTGAGTTATAAAAATATGTTAATGTGCATGACCAGTGGCATACTAATTTACAAAGGTTTTCCTGCATTTATTTCAGTCTAGAACAGATGACAAAGTTATTCGATTTAAGAGAGCAATTGGATATTATTCAGCGACTAGTAAGCCTATGTCATTTCATCCACCACATTATCTAGGTAAGTAAATGAAGGCCTCTCTGGGATTAATATTGACCAGGTGGTAGTCCAAAGAGGTTTAAAGATTCACCATACAATCTTGTAGGTTTTTTTCTTTTGAAATGTGATTTTCTATAGTTATGTAAATCAGTATAGCCAAACTTTTTAGATAGACTCAGTGGTAATTCCTGAAAATATTGAGGGGCAAGAGAAGACTTGCAGACTTCTTACAGTGAAGGAGAACGGCAGGGGTCATGAAGACAAAGCGGCAGGTCATAGTGATGTTAGGGTTTGGGCATCTGTGTCTCAGAATTCCTTGCACATGGAAGGGCCTCTTGGATCTGCAAGTGACTTCATAAATGCAGTGGATTGGTAGCTTCTTTTTTTATTGCCTTCTTTTTCTTGCAAAAGATCACATTTAATTTAGAGATTTGACATTGGGCAATTAAAATACTTATAAGCTATTAGCCTAAAGCCTGCTTGCCTAGTCTCATGGGAAGTCGTAAGGCACTAAGCCTTAAGCATCCTCCTCTACCAAATCAAACATTCCTGTTTAAGAGTCTAGGGCCATTGAAGTACGTGAAATAGACCCTAGCTCTGGCTAAGGTATGTTGTTTGCCTTATATTATAAACTGGTAACAAAAGAATGCATGTTCAAGAGACTCTTTTTGTTTCAGAAGATGACTCCCAGGCCAAGAGTGTCTTTAAGAGTTATTCTTTGCTGGGACAGTGTTCCTTCATTTATTCAAGCATTGTATCCACTCTGTGCTAGGCACTGGGGATGTAGAGATCAGGGTGTGGCACTGGCTTTGTGTTTATGGTGGGTGGTAGACAAGAAAGAGTGGCCTGTGTGGATGCAGTGTGGCAAGGAGGGGGCGGCAGAAGCCTGGAGATGGGCATGGCCGGAGGCCAGGGCTGCTTGATCTTCTTTGCCAGTGCCAGCCTTGCCATTGCAGAAGAAGATGGCAGCAGCCTCCTGGTGGGGCACTTGGCTTCTCTCTTGCTACCCTATGATTCATTTTTTGCACAGCAGCCGGAGAAGTGTTTGCGGCCACTGCACTCTAGTCTGGGCGACAGAGTGAGACTCCACTTTAAAAAAAAATATGTAAATTGGCCCATGCATTCTCCAGTGCTTAGAATTGCCTGTTGGCTTTCCCTCACACTTGGATAACCCCCCAACTCCTTACCCCGCTTTGCCCCGTGACTGAGCTCCTGCCTACTGCTTCCTTCTCTCTCACAAACCCAGCCTTCTTTCTTGCCTCACAGTAACTTGGCTGGCTTCTGCACTGGGGCTGTGCACCTGCTGTTGTGCCTAGAGGGCTCATTTATTTCCCTGACCAGCGTGGTCTACTCTAACCCTGCACACAGGAGACATCTAATAATTGCTTGTTGGAATGGTGGGGAGTATGAATGTTGCTACCAGGCTGTGCACAGCCCAGCGTCTCCTGATTTCAGGCTTCATGTTGTATTAGTGTGGGGTCATTATGTGAATATCAAAAGAGAAAGCATATATAAAATACTTCACCGAAGTGCTTGTTCAATCCCTCAGTGTCCTTTTAGGCTGTGCTGCTTACAAGAATAGCAGATACTGTCTGAGAGCAGATGTCGTCACCACTGTTGTAGCTGTATGACCTAAAAGGGCACTGAATGACTGAGTATCAAAGTCAATAGTGAAGGAGCCTACATGGAACTCATGGGCAGTACTGGCATCCCTGGGTGTTGCTTGGCACTCTTTTCCTGTGGGACAGTCTGTGTGGCACTTGTAGTTTAGATAGTCGTTAGAGTGTACTTGGTACTAGAATATTTACTCAAGAGGAGAAAAGTAGGAAAGTAAGTGTGGAGAAGGACAGCACACTTAACATCTGGCGTTGATCTGGGCCAATAGTAACAATCTTGAAGACATTTTAAATAGGCAAGCTGAGTTTTAAGTTTGAATGTCTTAAAAATATGTAATGGTTTGCTTGGTGCCATCACGTTCTTATTAAATTATTAAGCATTGAGTCAACATGAAGTTGTCTCAATGCAGTTTCATTTTCATTTTACTCCTCAGTGCTTTATGGAGAGAAGGAGTGTAATTGATAAAGATTTGGGGTGTTGAAAGTGATATTTTCAGGCAGGCTTGTATAGGTGATAACTCATTATCAATCCTTCTATGAAGCATATCCTGATGCTTTTGACAATTGCAGAATCGGAATTGTATGCTAAGGGACGGACAAAAATTCAGGCATAGAACTGTAGCACGGCAGGATCTTTGGGGCAGTGTAAAGTTCAGGGTGGCTGGTGTGTGGTGTAGAATGGCTGAAGACAAAACTGGAGAGAGGTGGAGGCAAGATAGGGAGGGGATCAAGCTACAGACATGCAATTTGGAACTAGCAGAAATGGATTCTTGTACCAATTCCTTTAGTTCTTTTCTGAGAAATCTAAAGAAACACAGGTAGTGTTAGCATTTATTGATTTTTCTTCTGCGTACTACTGGGATCCTGCCAGGGAAACAAAGAAGACAAGGACTGGAACCCAAGCCAAAAGCCTAGAAGAAACAGCTTGGACCTGGGGAGATCCTTTTTATTTTCCATAGAAATGTTTTTGGAAATGGTAGGTAGTTCATAAGTGATCTTTGGTAATGTGTCTTAGAATCCATTGTGTTATTCTACAGGACAATAATTCAGAATTTTGAAAACCCGGTTTGGGGGATATAACTTGCTTGTTATTAGAATCTAACTTTATTGATCATTCAGAAATTGGAATATGAAGAGTTTTGAAGAAATGTTACAATAATTGTACTAGAAACTTAGAGTATGGCTATTATGGGGAAAGGAAGGGATGAGTTGACTCTAGCCAGAAGTTTCTAGACCTGGCTGGAATTTCTAATTCTTACACAGAACTCCTAATTCAGGATCTTAATTGGGCCTCAGGAATCTATATTTAAAAAAAAGAGTGCCGGGCACAGTGGCTCACACCTGTGTTCCCAACACTTTGGGAGTTGGAGGCAAGAGGTTTGCCTGAGCCTAGGGGTCCGAGATCAACTTGGGCAACTTGGTGAGACCTAGTCCCTACAATAAATGAAAAAATTAGCTGGGCATGGTGCTGTGTACCCATAGTTCCAGGTACTTGGAAGGCTGAGGTGGAAAGATTGCCAGAGCCCAGCAAGTTGAGGCTGCTGTAGTCGTGATTGTGTGACTACACTTCAGCCTGGGTGAACAGAGTAGGACTTCAACTAAAAGGAAATAAATTTTAAAAATCTTCCTGGTCGAGTATCAGTTGGCCTGGCATTTGGGAACCACTTCTTTCATCTTTGTGTCTTTCCTTCCAAGCTTGTGGCTCCTGTGCAATGCTGAGGAAAAAACTCAGATCTCCACACAGTTACTGGATAGGAGGAAGTGCCTCCTCCACCCCCACTGCATCGCCCAGCAGTGCTGAGAGGCAGGTCTCGATAGATGTGGATATCTTTAAGAAGTGAAGAAAGAATGTGTTCCCGTCCATGCTGTCTTCACACTCTAGACTCCCAGACATGATCTATTCTAAAATAGATTTTAACAATAAGTAGTGGTAGGATGAATACTTATTTTTTCAGCATTGACTCTGTCATAAATACTGTGCTAGGACTCGCAGACCTGGAGATGATAATGTTTGTTCTTTCTGTCATAGCATGTACAATCATATGTCAAATAAGGTATGTCACAATTGCGTTGTTAAAATATTTGGTTCACTGGTTATACCAGTAGCTTCAATATTATTGGTGGAATTAAAAAAAAATAACACATAACACAGGTGCTAGAAACTCACTTCAGATCTGTGTATCTAGAATCTGTGGGCACAAGCCAGTACTAATATATTATTTTAAAAACTACGCAAGTGACATCTGGATGTGGTGACTCATGCCTGTAATCTTAGCACTTTGGGAGGCTGAGATGGTAGGACTGCTTGAGGCCAGGAGTTCAAGACCGCCCTGTCTCTACAAAACAAAACAAAATCAATCAATAAATACAAGCTTCACAAACTTGCATTCACAAACCAAGGCTGAAGAAGCATCTACTATGTCTCATCGGCTCTCCTCGGTGAAAAGTAAATGAGCTCCTGTTACATACTTGTTACAATGGCTGAAATACAAAACACTGACAACATCAAATGCTCTCAAGGATTTGGAGCAACAGGAACTCTAGTTTGTTGTTGATGGGATTGTAAAATGGTACAGCTACCTTTAAAGATGGTTTGGCAGTTTTTAAAAATTTAATTTAATTTTTTTTTTTGAGTCAGAGTCTCACTCTCTTGTCCATGTTAGAATGCAGTGGCATGCTCATGGCCACTGCAGCCCTGACCTACTGATTCTTCCGCCTCAGCCTTCCAAGCAGTTGGAAATGCAGGCATGTGTCACCATGCTTGGCTAATTTTCTTTTTTTGATTTATTGTAGAGATGAAGTCTCATCATGTTGCCTAGGCTGGTCTCGAACCCCTGGACTCAGGCAATCCTCTCGGCTCGGCCTCCCAAAGTGCTGGGATTATAGGCTTGAGACACTGCGCCTGGCCCAGTTTGGCAGTTTTTAAAATAAAACGAAACATAATCTTACTGTATGATTCAGCAGTCATACTCATCCACACAGAAACCTGCACACAGACATTTATAGCAGCTTTATTCATAAATACCAAAACATGGAAGCAACCAAGATGTCTTAGTAGGTGAATGGATAAATAAACTGTGGTACATGCAGACTGTAGAATATTATTCAACACTAAAAGGAAATGAGCTATCTAGCTGTGAAAAGATATGAGGGAATATAAAAGCCCATTACTAAATAAAAAAAGCCAATCTGAAAAGGCCACAGTCTGTATAATTCCAGCTATAGATGTTCTGAAAAGGGCAGAACTTGGAGGCAATAAAAAGACCAGTGCCTCCTAGGGGGCTTGGGGATACATAGAATAGGTGAAGCACAGAGAATTTCAAGGCAGTAAAACTACTTGTGAGATACTGTAATGGTAGATGCAGGTCTAAGATAGATTTTATACATTTGTCTAAACCCACAGAAGCTGCAACATAAAGAGCAAACCTTCAAATAAATGATGGACTTTAGTTAATAATGTATTAATACTGGCTCATCAGTTGTAACAAATGTACCACACTAATGCAAAATACCAGGCATTGTGCTGGTTGCTAGATGGTGTAGTAAACAAGATAGTGTGCAGGCTAGGGGGAAAGGTGGACAGGAAGGGATCCTATGGGAATGAGGACAGGAAACTCAGGAAGACCAACCTGGTTGGATCAATATATGGTTAAATGAGTGCTTGATTCTGATTGATTAGATTGATGTTGAAGGTGAGGTTTGGAGGTTCAGTAGGAATCCAGCAGCATGCCAACATGGGCAGAAGTGTATTCCATACAGAGACAGCATGTGCAAAGGTACTGTGGTGAGAGGTCATGGTGTGGAGGAGAAAGAAGAGTGCAGTTGCAGTACAGAAAGCAGAGAAGCGTGGGCAGGTAATACCGAGAGCTACAGTATAATGGCCCTGCACTGCCTTGAATTTGAGGCTTTGCTCTTAGGATGATGAAATCTCACCAAAGGATTTTTAATTGTAAAAACTTAAATGATTTTGTAACTACCATTCTGCAGTGTGTTTTGTCAGTAGAACATTACTAATGCCTTAGCCCTCATATATTTCTCTCCCTGGTCATATTCCCTCACCCTCCTCCACCCTCAGCTTTGTATTACTCATTCCTGTGCTTTCTGTATAGTTTTACCATGTCTGTTTCCCAGGATACTAAATAATTTCATTTGTCTATCATTACAGGAAGTCATACAGCATGTATTCTTCTGACCTGCCTTTTTAACTCAGTATTTTTGCTACTGGGCTTCATTGACATTTGGTACAGTTTGCTTGTGACTGCTGCAGAGCGTTCCATTGTATTGATAGGTTTTATCCATTTTGTCTCTGATGGAGAGTCAGGCTGCTTCCAGCCACTTGCCGCCAGGGATAGCACCGCTGAGGACATGCCTGCACGTGACCTGGGGCCAGAGTGGCAACCGGGCTGACTTCAGACAGGGGGCCTACCTGCACACACACCACCTGACACGCATGCACCAGTTTATTCTCTGGCATGAGTGGAGGGTCCCTCTATTTGCTCCACATTCTTTTGCATCCCACAGTGGTTTCAGTTTGCATTTTCCTGGTTGCTAGTGAGGTTGAGTGTCTGTGTTTATGGGCAGTGTTTCCTTCTCTGTGAAGTGCTTGCTTATGCTGTTTGGCTGTGTTCCTCTGGGATTCTCTTTTTGTGTTGATTCATGGGAATACTTCATATACGATTAGGTGCTCATCAGGTTTATCGACTACAGGTTGCACCTTCCAGTTGATAGCTTGCATTTTTCTTTCTTTATGATGTGCTTTGAAATCAGAGTTTTTAGTTTTCATGTCAGATACCGACATTACCTACAATTTTTCCTTTATTGTCTATGAAGAAGTCCTGTCCTATGGGGATGAAACAGTGCTGTGCCTGAGATTTTCTTCACCATGACATAGTAGTGGGAGGACGAGTAGAAGTGCAGATGGCGCTTGGGGGGGCGTGGGCTGCTAACCTTGCAGGTGGGCAGTGAGTGCGTGTAGCTCCCCACACAGCCCTTCACTTGTGTGTTTTAAAGTGTTCACGAGGAGGAGAAGACATTTAAGAAAGAATTCCTTCCTAGCCTATGAGGTGGTGAACATTTTGTCTTCTAAAAGCTTTGTTTTATTTATGGTTTTGCCTTTTAAATCTGCTGGCATTGAATTTTGTCATTAGTGTGAATAGGAGAATTCAATTTCTTATTTACCTGTGTGGATAACCTGCCATTAGCATTATAGTGATTAGCATCATGCACAGAATAGGCTGGCTTATTCTGTCATAAGTTGGGTCTCTGTACATCTTGGTTTGTTTCTGGGCTCAGTTCTGTGGAATTTCTGATTATCCTTGTGCCAGAATTTCACCATTCTCAGTACTATAGCCTTGATCTCTGGTTGGACAAATCTGTCTACATAGTATTTCTGCAAGAGATCGAGACAATTCTTAATCACTCGCACTTTGACTTACGTTTTTGGCTGGAATTATACTGCCTCAGTAGAGCAATTTGGAGAGAATAAATATCTAATATTGAGTATATTCAAGGAAATGTTATATTTCACTATCGATTTCAATTGTCTTCAATGTCTTTACTTATTTTTTTTTCTTCTTTCTTTATGAGGTCTCACTCTGTTGCCCAGACTGGAGTACAGCTCACAGCAGCCTTGACCTCCTTCCTGGGTTGAGACAATCCTTCTACCTCAGTTTCCAGGACTACAGGCACATGCCACCATGCCTGGCTGTTATCCAGGCTGGTCTCAGACTCCTGGGCTCAAGCATTCCACCCGCCTTGGCCTCCCAAAGTGCTGGAATTACAGGCATATGCCACCATGCCTGACCATCTTCAATGCTGTTTAGTAAACTTTTCTTCATAAAGGGTTCATACATCTTTTGTTTGGTATAGTGCTAAATCTTTATTTTTGGGTGCTTTTTAAAGTGTATTTTTTCTTTAATTATATTTTCAAACTGCTCATGTATAGAATGTAAACTACTTTTGTAGATGGATTTTATATTAAACAACCTTGCTTAATTCTAATTAATTTTTATAATTGATTTGCAAATTCCTTTGGGTGACCATATCTTCTGTAGAGTAGTGTCTTCCCTTTTGACCCTCCTGATCCACTGAGCAGGCTGTGACTCTGAACACAGGATTTCATAGGAGTACAACCATGACTATCCTCATCTAACCTTGATCTTAAGGGAAAGTCTTGCATCTCACCATCTTTTCTTACCTTGGTGCTATCTCCCCACCTTTCCCAAATTAAGGAAATATCCTCATCACAGAGTTTTTTAGTCTAGGGAGTGGCATGCATTTCGATTGCTCTGCCTGCCATGTTCAGAGGGGGCTAGAGTAAGGGCTAGTATTGGGAAGCAATGAACAGATGCTACACAGTGACTGGCACAGAAAGAAACTCTTGGGTGGAGCAGCTGCCGGGAGTTTGGGAAAGACCCTGTGGGACGTTTCCTTAGGACAGGAGCGTGCAGTCAGCCTGCATCCTGACAGGTCCCCTGGGCTGGTCACATTCTACCAGACCAGACCGGGTCAGAGGAACCTCCTCTATACAGCTCCCAGTGACAGAGCCATATGCGTATCTAGGAGAGAACAGGCATGACTGGTTGGGGTGGGTGCTCCTGCCAGCCCCTGGATGGGCCTGTCCAGGAGAGAGAATTCACGTGAGGAAGTTGCTGTGGCAACTGAGGGAAACGCGGGTCTCGTCCCAGGACTTGTCCTGGGTCCCACGCAAGAAGCAAGAAGAGTGTGTACCTGCCTCACTGTTGAGTATGACTCCTTGTGTGGGAAGGGTTCCTATGCTGCGTGAAGCTGCATGTCCTGATGCTCTCTGGAGACAAAACAGCCCTACTTTATGTGTTACCACGGCCTTCATCCTTGTGTCACTTTTTTCTCCAGGTAGTGTTAGCAATTATCTTGAAAATACAACTGTCTCTCCAACAACAAATACCCTTAGACTCTGAGGAAAAGATGAGATCTCCCACAGTAAAGGACATTAAGTGAAGAATGCTGCCCTGCCCCTGCTGGTGGATACAGAACTGACAAGAAAAGGTGCAGGGCTGCAGGGAGCCTGCAGGTCTATGTGGACCCAGAGGGCTGGGTGGAGCCTGTGGGCACTGGAGCCTGAGGGGGAGCATGGCCATTGTGGGGGACTCACAGCCATCATGGGGAGCTTGTGGCCATCATGGCAGGCTCGTGGCTATTGTGGGTCTCACAGCCATTGTAGGGAGCTCACAATGGGCCCCATCCAAGGTGGCAGGGTCATCCTCTCCAGAAGGCCAAGCACAGACACAGACCCTCTTGGAGAGAAAGAGTCCTCAGGGCTGCTCACACTCTCCCCCACGCCGCCCCAGGCCAGGCCTGGCTGAAAGGTAGGTGGCTACCCTGGGGTCTTCTGCAGGGAGTGGGCTCAGTAGGCAGCAGGGGCTTGAGGGAGATCTGAGCCTGTTACACAGATAGCTTGATGATCTGCCTGGTCTCCACCTGACCACTCTCACAGAGGTCTGCCTTATGTTTTCAAAAGTGCCTTGACACTCCATGGTACCCATGTCCCTGCCCCCTGCTATCAGCATCTAGAATAGGTGTAGTTTTTTGCTATTATAATGACATTACACATTTTATTTTCACCAGGTATTCAATATTACGCCTTTATTATACTTTACTAACTTAAAAATTTGACATTCTTTAAAAATTTATGTTATATTTAATCCTCACTTTATCTTATCTTAGACCCACCATTTCTTAGGTTTTTGCTCAAGGTTTTTTTTTTTTTTTTTGTATGAAAAGCTGTAAATGTAACAGAATTTACAAGCAATAGTATAATGAGCAGAATACCCATTGGGTAGGTTTCATAAATGATGACGTATGCTTCAGATTGAGCTTCTTTCTTTTTCTTTTTTAAAGAACTATCAGGCTTTTCTAAAAGTCACGTATAGCCCGCCTAGAACATGTTTTTATATTTTCTTTTTTGTTTATTTGCTTGGTTTTTTTGGGTGGGGGCTCACTCTCCCCGAGGCTGGAGTGCAGTGGCATGCTTATAGGCACTGCAGCCTTGGCCCACTGGGCTCAGGTGATCCTTCTGCCTCAGCCTTCCAAGTAGTTGGAACTACAGGCATGCGCCACCTTGCCCAGCTGATTTTTGGTTTATTGTGGAGTCAAGGTCCCGCCAAGTTGCCCAGACTGGACTCAGCAGTCTTTTCACCTCTGCCTCCCAAAGTACCAGGAATACAGGGGTGAGCCACCACACCTGGTTTTTATATTTTCTTATCTAATATGTATGGAATGATAAATGACATTGTTTTGATTTTTAAGTAAATGCTATGTTGTATATGTCCTTCTGTACCTACTTTTTTTTGAGATGTGTTCTTGTTCATCTGTATCAGTTTTTATCTTTTATTTATTTTATTTTAGTTTTTTTGAGTTGGAGTCTCACTCTGTCGCCCAGACTGGAGTGCAGTGACTGGAGCGGCCACTGCAGCCTTGACCTGCTGGGCTCCGGCGATCCTTCCGCCTCAGCCTTCAAGTAGCTGGAACTACAGGCACGTGCTACCATGCCCAGCTGATTTTTTGATTTATTATAGAGATGAGGTCTCACCAAGTTGCCCAAGCGGGTCTCGAACTCACGGGCTCAGGCAATCCACTCACCTCAGCCTCCCAAAGCACGGGATTACAGGCTGAGCCACAGAGCCCAGCTCAGTTTTTATCTTTTAAAGCTAGTGCAGGTGATGTTGATGTCAAACCTCAGAGGTTGACAGAATAGATGCCCCCAGAGGGAAGCCAGGACATTACTCCTCTGGAGCAGAAAGTCTGCTCCTTTTTCCCATATAGTGCAGAATTCCCAAGTACAAAATCAGGTTCTCCTGAGATTGCTGGGACCTTTGCTTTTCAAGTATCTGCTCTTGTGACTACTTCTTCAGTTTTCACTGAGTTTGTTTTATTTAATTTGGGATATGACATGATACAGGCTGTCTGATCTTGTGGCTTTTTAGAAGTTCTGTTTTTTTAAATTGAGAATTGATTGTTTTGGAAGAATTGATACCCTCCTTTTCAGCCATGGTCTAGTTTAAAAGAGCATAGGATATGTCTCTCCAAGATGGCCACCTCTGTGTTTATTAATGCTGTGAGGTTTGTTAATGACTTTTTTCAGTGTTAGGTAGCAAATGAGGAATTTCTAGTGACTTCATAAGTAAAGGCTAATTAGACTTTTAGATTTTGCTTTTCTAAAATTCAGAGATAGACAGAAACTAATTTATTTTGTCATAGACTTATAAAACCACTTAGATGGTTAGATAAACCTTGATGCTCTTTTTCTGCTTTCTTGAACTTTGCTCAGTCAGTACAAGTGTTCTTTGCTGTTCGAACTCTGATTAATTGAACCAAGAAATTGAATACATTGAGATAAAGTTTGCTACTTACAACTGTGGCACCAAGTGTGTTTGAATGATGCTGTATCCCTTGATAGCAGATGTCTTAATATCCACATTTAGGGGTGAGAACTATTTAGAGGGCTAGGATGCTCTTGTAAGGACCAACCCAGCTTACTGTTCTGCATGTTTCTGTATGAGCGGTTATGCAGTCAGTAAAGCAACGCTTTTCCTTGGTGACTACTCTAGTTCTTAGAAAGTTCTTTATATCAACTTGAAATATGCGTTCCTGGTGGAATTTTTTTCGTTGTTCAATTCTTCTATGCATGGTACAGATTCCGTCTTATTCTTCCTTTGACTTAGGCTTCTCCAGTAACCATTCCTCAGGTGTTACAGCCTCCCCTTGCCTGCCCTTTTCTCCTGGGTACTGGCCTTGACTCTTCCCACGTGGTCTGGCCAGCCTGCAGACTCTGAGTTGGCTTCTGCTTTCCCCAACTCTTAGATGCTGGAAGTTGGTGCTCCATCCTTTGCCTCCCTGGGCACTGACTTCGTACCTGGTCTCAGACCAGGCTTGGCTTGCCTGACTCGCTCTGCCATGCCTCCTCTCCTGCAGGGCTGCCAGACTGTCCCTGCTCCTCCTCCTGTACTCCAGACCCTGTACCTGCCTTTCTGGAAAGGTCATTTGTAGTACAATGGGCACAGATTGCATGAAAGTTTTCTTCCTATAACTTTGCATCTTCTATATACTATTGATGTTTAGTAAATATGGGTATGTCCATTTGAACATGTTTAAAATAGTTGGAAAAGTTTGCCCCTCCCCCCCTTTTTTTGCAAGCATTGGAAACTAATGGTGGTAGAGATTATGTAGATTTATTTAATCTTGGAATGAAAATTTTCAGAGGTATATTTTTGGGGTAGCACTAGAAAATCAGATATTAGCACTTGTCTGCTTTATAGAATTAAAAAAAACCTTTTTAACTATTCTTTGTTTTGTTTGCTGTAACATCTAAATATATGCCGAGTGATAGAAGAGTATTTGTTAGGTTGGGCTAGGAATGGGATGTGAGGTAAGGCTGACTGTAGTTCTAAGTTGAGGTTCCAGTTTAACTCCATTCCTTTTTGAAATTTATCTTACTTTACTTTAGAGCAAAGGCCAGATGGCTTCATTTAGATGTGGTGAATCATCCGAGGAAGTAGGTAACTGAACCGCCCTGTATACCAGGGTGAAAAGTCAACGTAGCACAACTGAGGAACTGCAGTGCATGTTTCTTTTTTTTTTCATTCTTAAAAAAGTTCTTAATATTTAAAAAATATTTTTAAAATTTTGGAAATATCTTAATTTCATAATTAAACATTTTTTCTGCCTATTTTTTAGTCTGCATACTTTTCTAACATAAAAGTGGAGGTAGAGAGCCTACCTTTGTGGTGTCTGTGAGAGGAGGAAGAGAATGAAGAGCCAGCACCTCCACTCTGGCTAGTGTCTCTTGTGAGAAAGATGCTCTTGTCATGGAGACAGCCAGTGCTTCCGCTCAGCTGATTTGGGCCTAGAGAACAAGCCCTGATTTAGAGGAGGCCTGCGGCCTGCAGAGATAGACCCTGGGTTATTAGACATTTCTGTCACCTTCAGAAACATGGAGAAAAGGTAATTTACTTGTTGGATTAAGTTATGATAGAATAGTGACTCACTGTGGATTCATAAAGGTTTATTTGAGGTCAGTGGTTCAGTGTGATTCTCCAAATTGTTCTTTCCTTGAATCTCTTTGGTTTCATGCAGTAATATACTTTGTTTAAAGGAAAGTTTTTGGTTTTCAGAAAGTTTTTAGCATGTGACAGCCAAAAATAGAATGAAAAAAAAAACTATCATTTTCACATGAATGTTGTTGCTACGTGATCTAGCTTTTCATTTTTATTATTTGAAAGTTAAGTATGGAAGATTAGCTACAAGACATTATAAACCATACTTTACATTAATTTGAGTCATAATATTAGAGCTTAAATAGATTTTTAAAAAATATTCTTTGGTCCAGATCTGACCGTGATTCAGAGTCACCTGAGATCAGGCCTTTAACAGTTACAGCAACGTCTGTAGGAGATGCAGATCAGCAGCATTATTGTTTGTTTAGGAACGTTTCCCTGTGTGTGTGCACATTGCTGTATGTATCTGTATGTGTGTGAGTGAGCATGCGCTTGTGTGCACACATACCTTAGAAGTGCGGGGTCTGTATCCAGATGTGTTGTTCAGTCAGGAACGTCTCCTTGTGTGCATATGTGTTTCCGTGTGTGCTGCATGTTGCATGCATGTGTGAGGTACCTGTGGGCACACGCACGCCAGTCTCACTATTTCCAGCTACTTGAACTGCCGTTTCTTAGATGGAAGCTGTGCTGAGATTTCTTCTTAGGGAGAACCAGGATCAAAGGCCTGTGGCATCTCAGAGCTTGTGCACCGAGGCCCTTGGTGAGGGGAATTTCAGATATAAGGGGGACCCAAAAACCCCAGAATTTATTTATAAAAAATTGTGTGTTTATTTTTTATATTTAAACATACAAGTTTAAACACTGTAGTTACCTTTAAAGTACTCTCTGTTTGATGCAATACACCTATGGAGACAAAATAGTTTTTGAATTCATCTATTTGGATGCCTTTTACGCTTCTGTCATTTTTTGTTTCACCTCTTCCATATTGGCAAAATGTTTCCCTTTGAGGACTTTTTTTATCCAGAAAAACAAAAAAGCTGCTTGGGTGAGATCAAGTGAATAGGAAGGGTTGGCAATGAGGGTCATGCTGTTTTTGGTTTAAAAAAAAACAAGCCGGGCTTGGTGGCTCAGCCTGTAATCCCGCGCCTTTGGGAGGCTGAGGTGAGTGGATTGCCTGAGCCTGCGGGTTCGAGACCTGCCTGGGCAGCGAGACCTCATCTCTACAATAAATCAAAAAATCAGCTGGGCGTGGTAGCGCATGCCGGTAATTCCGGCTACTCGGACGGCTGAGGCAAAAGGATTGCTGGAGCCCAGCAGGTGAGGCTGCACTCCAGTCTGGGTGACTGAGTGAGACTCCAACTCAAAACAAAAAAAAAAACAAACACTTGCTGAACGCTCAACACAGTATGGGCAGGTGTGTTGTCATGGTAGAAGAACCAGTTACCTCAGGACGTTTCTTCCGCAGATCATGACGCAGCCTTCTCAGAACTTCCAGATATAAACTTCAGTTGACTGTTTGATCTGGAGGAACAGATTCCGAGTATACTACAAGGGGCCCACCCTTGAAAAGATACTTTTGGGCTTTTTTGGGTCCCCCTCATAGATTGTGGCTTGTGAGCTTTACACATTCTCATCTGGAGGAGAGACGAGCATGACCTACACTTGTTTCTGGTCCTTAGAGACCAGGCCAGCAAGAGCTTGCACCCTGATCATACCATGCCAGTTGTGGACTTAGGAGCCCCTCATGACTTTGCAGCAGAAACTGGCCTTCAGAGGTGCAGAAGAAAGGTGTGGGGAGTTTTCCTGTGTTATTTATTTTGGCAGATAGGCAATGTGCAAGGTGGTTTGTGGGTTGTGCTCCTCCTGCTGGTGGTGTTCAGATTCCGAGGCTCTCTTTCGAAGAAGAAAACGAGTTTGCGGAGAGCCAAGAAGTGGCGTCCACTTGCCAGTTCCCATTTGCCAGCTGATGTGACCTTGGAGCTCACTTTCTCTCCAGAGCCTCTCAGACCAGCTCCATGGGTGAGCTGTGGGGGCCTCTGGGCCCAGCATTCTGTGGGGGATCAGGCTGACCTGTCTGCTCATCCTGCTGTTGTGTCTCAGCTGTTCCCCGCTATGGTATAGAATTCCTTACTTTTACAAGACAGCATACACCAGCATGCAGTGGAACAGGCTATGGGGTCATATTTTAAGAGAACATAGAATCCCAAATTACTGATCCTATAAAGCATGTTAATATGTGCAACCTAATAATGATTTTACTTAACAATTAAAAATGACAGTTTTTATATTTGAAAGCTTTCTCGTTAGCTAAGGACCTCATTGTAAAGTAGTTTAGAGAACTTGTCTTGTATATCACATGTAAGGGAAAGTGTTCTGTTCCTATTTTGTTCCTTTCATGCTTGCCAGAGCTTTTGGTTTTGCTGCAATCTCAGGTTAATAGCAGCAGTGAACAGAGAGAGGCTGAGTTACAGAGGACACCGTCATATCCCAGCAGAGGGAATGTGCATTCAGAAAATGCAAGGGGAAGATGCTATTGGAAGTTCATTGAGGACTCTGGGAGGTGTAAACCCTAGCCTCAGTGTAGAACGTGGCTCAGGATAAGATGAAGTATTTCTTCATGTGAAACATCAGTTTCTAAAGACTGCTTGAGTGGCGGGAGCAATGGTGCCTCGTGTATGAGTGGGGTGAGGGTGAGGGTGAGTGATAGGCTGACTCCAAAAGTATTGTGGGAGGGTGGTGTCCTGTTCACAGCTTTTTTGTGATTTTCTCTCCATGTTGGTGAAACAGCCAGACCTGGTCCATTTGGAATGCCTGGGATGGTGCCGCCGCACGTTCCTCCTCAGATGCTCAACATTCCGCAGACCTCTCTGCAAGCAAAGCCCATGGTAAGAGGGTTCCTGGTTGGGTGGGCGGGCTAGACGCAACTCATGCTTGCATTTTAATGAACGCTAAAATCATTTCTTAAGCTTCCAGATGAATATGTGAAATAGATGCCAGTATTTGTTGACTTACAAATGAGCCAGGAAAAGGCAGTACAGACCTGAGCCGGGTCCCACCAACAGTGTGCATGTGACTGTGCTTTTACTTCTGCCCATAGGTGCCCGGCCCAGGGGGCGCTCTGGGCCAGGGTCCATACCCATACAGCCTCGCTGAGCCAGCGCTCACTTTAGACACAAGCGGGAAGAATCTGACGGAGCAGAACAACTACAGCAACATTCCTCATGAGGGAAAACACACGCCGCTGTATGAGCGGTCCTCGCCCATCAACCCAACCCAGGGCGGCAGCCCCAACCACGTGGATGCTGCCTACTTCCCCGGCTCTTCCACATCGTCATCCTCAGACAATGATGAGGGAGGTGGAGTGGCGACAAAGTGAGTGGCATAGGTCACTGAGCCCCCTGGTTTGGGTGACCTGGGAGGCTGTCCTCTGGCCTGTGGCCACACAAGCATTTTCAAAGGTGTGATCTGCTGCAGGTAGGTGAAGGTCATGCTGTGCTCAGAAGGTCCCATTAGATAGGGAGGAGAGAGGAAGAGTTCTTGGGAGAATCTACCATTTAAAATTTGCACTGTTCTGGCCTGTGGCCTAGAGTTAACAGGAGGCTTTCTGTTTGACAAGAAACTGGTTTGTGTAATGACTAGAACATGAAAGGGACACACACCAATCCTCTGCCATACCCTGAAAGCACTACCCTCTTGACTTGTTGATCAAGGGAAATGTAAATCTCTTCTCCTAAACTCAGTAGCTCTCAGAAACATTACTGAAATAACACTGTTGCCCAACTAAAGCCATAGGAAGCTGCCTAGACCCAGGCCAGAATTTTTTTCTCAAGGAGTATTTTAAAGTGTCCTCAAATAAATGAATTCTCAAATACATAATTAGTTAAAATCTGATCAAAGAAATCTTAAATATGCAATCCTGCCTCCCTTAAACTATCATATATTTAAACACACACACACACACACACACACACACACACACGAAGGAAGCGTCCTTCTTTTAAGTCTGTGTCTCCTTTTCCTTAATTTGAATTCTACTTTACAGGGTAGTAACTAGGGCTGGTTGACAGTATGTCCGTTTCTGATGTAAGAAATCTAAGAGATGCAGTTTTCAGTCTCTGTGCAAGTTCTTACTGTTGTGTCACCTGAAGCAAGGGAATTTTCCTCTTGGTCCTCAGCTTGTCCACCCGTTAAATGGGAATGAATGTCTGCTGACATAGGGCAGCAGTTCTGAAGAGTTTCCTGCCACCCAGGAATTGCATACCCTGTGTATAGCAGAGGAGGATGAAATTAATAAAATTTTTTTTGCTGTATGTGTAGTCCTAAAGCTCTAAAATGAAGTAAAAAGTTGTAAGGTAGCTTTCAAACTTTTAAATTAACTTCTAGCAAGATAATACTCAGGACATATTGAATCAGAATCTCTGGGTCGGGGCCTAGAAATCTGCATTTTCAATAAGCATACCAGGGAGTCTTAGGCACATTGAAGTTTGAGAACAGCTGCTAGATAGACTTAGAAGCCCTTCCATGCTAGGACTCTAAGGCACTGTCAGCAAGATCAAATAACCCATACAGTGCAGGTTGATCTTGATAAAAAATGTTCTTTCTAAACTCTGAAACATAGGTAGATAGAAGCAAGACATAAAGCAAAAGAAGTAAGCTTCATGACTGAGAGTTAAGTACAAGTTACATAGCCATGAAAGCTGGCAGAGACACTGACTGGGGCGTGGTGGCCATGGCATGTTTCGACTGAGGTCTTGTTCCTCAGGGAACAAATTCAGAAGAATGCAAGCTGCTTATCTGATTGGGTGTGTTGTCCTTGCTTGGGTGAGAGCTGAGTGTGGAGGAAGTGGGACTGCCTGAACATGACCCTCCCTTCTGAGTGGTCAGCGCTTACCTGTTTGTCCAGGCTTAGGTCAGGCTTTTCCTGGGTCCTGGGTACCCGTTGTCTCACTCCAATGTGGCATTTTTACTGTTTTCTGGAGATGAGTCTTCTTTCTGCAGCTGGGATTTGGATTGCTCATGTCTGATGTTTGCCACCCTTGCAGTGTGGAATTAGGGTACACACCACCCTGGAATCTGAAGGTTGGATGTAGGCTGGTGATTTAGCAATGACTTCATTACCTTGAACCTATTCTACCTTTATTATAGTAAATGAGAGACAGCCATGTTAGAATTGAGATGAAGGGAGACAGAGGAGACAGGGTGCCTGTACTTGAGACTTTGGAAAGCACTTACCTCAGACCCCTCATCAGGAGTGCCTGTTCTAGAAGCTTTGGGAAGCACTTGCCTCAGGATCAGGCCCTCCATCATCAAGGATGCCTGTTCTGGAAGCTTCGGGAAGCACTTTCTTTGGGAAGCACTCGTCTCGGGTCCGACCCTTGATTGCGAGCATCCTTTGCTGGTGGTGGGTGCAGTGGTACGACATGGATTCATGTGTGTGACAGGGTGCTGAGAAAGGACACTGGGGATGATTTTCAGCAAGGTTTTGAGCCTGTCGAATATAGCTTGTGACTGTGCTTGAGAGGACAATACTTACTTGCATAGTTTACCACAAAATTCAATAGGAGTAATAAGTCAGAACTTATTTACCTTTGATCAAACTTAAATTAGGATGCTGGACCTTTGCTGTCCTTTCAGAATGTTCCTGAGGGGAAGGAAATTACTCACTCAGCCAAGAAGTGCAAGAGCGCTTAGTACTTACCAGTAGACGGGGCAGAGGATGGGATGGATGATGACTGTGCTTAGAGCTTGTGTTCTAGTGGAGGTCAGCCTATAATCAGGAACAAACAAGCCTGACGATGCGTGGGAAAACATGCCGAGGAGTGGCTGAGCAGGCTGCTGGGAGCACTGGAGGGGGAAGGACTGGCAGGAAGACCTGGGATAAGGAAGTGAGGATGACACTGGACTGTGGCGTGGTGAGCCTCAAGACTGGGCCTTGTAGAGCTGGACACAGGAGATACCCAGAGTGTGCTTGAAGTGGCCCTGGGAAGGAGATACTTGGTATTTCTTTGGAAGTGAGTTTATTCCTATCTGGACACCATTTACCCTCAGGACGGTGGGTTTCATGCTGTTGGCAGAAGTTCAGGGACGTTTGAACTCCAGAGCTCTTATCTTAACAACTGAAGACAATGATGGTGGAAATGTTTATAATTTCTAGACTGAAAAATAATGGTAGATTGAGGCTTCTAGGTGCCCAGCAGGCATGACCCAGTAATTCTGACTGTCTGACCCTGACTCATTGTGCCCTTCTTGTCTCAGGGTGCTCTCAGGGTGAACTGGGCTAGCATTGGCCAAGGATTACCCAACAAGTAACTCACTACATAGAACAAAATATCTGCAACAGAAAGCAAGGGGCCAGTTTCTATAATTTGCTTTATCTAAGGAACCACTGAGCTAAAGCCAGTCTCCAATTTCTACAGTTTAAAATTGTTTTCTATGGTACACATTCATTGATACCACAAGGAATTAATAATGTGGAACTATCTGTTAAATAAAGGGCCTAGTTTCTCCAACAGTCAGTGATACTTCTTAAAAGGGTGATAGGTGATAGGGACTGTTACAGAATAAAAGAGACACCAAAAAAAGAAAGAAGCTTCCTATGAATTAAAAAGGTGGGTGTTTTAAGTGGCAAAAGAGATAAAATATGCAGGGTAAGGTGTTGTGTGCCTTTGGTCCCTGTCATTTAGGAGGCTGAGGCAGTAGGATCACTTGAGCCCAGGAGGTTACGGCTGCAGTGAGCTATTATTATGGCACTACTGTACTCCAGCCTGGGTGACAGAGCAAGACCCCATTTCTGAAATTAAAAAAAAAAAAGATATAAACATGCATTCACAGAGGAAACACAGGTGCGAGAAAACATAAAAGTTTGTTCACCCTTATACTAAGAAAATCAAAGGAATGCCACATGAAATATAATAGGATAGCATTTGTAAAAATCTACACAATTGTTAGAAGACTGAGGCAGAAGGATCATCTCAGCCCAGCAAGTCGAAGCTGTAGTGACTATTAATGTGCCACTGCACTCCAACTTGGGCGACAGAGTGAGACTTCAACTCAACAAAAAAAGAAAATCTATGCAATTGTCAAACATTTGTAAAGACAAAATGTGGTGGGGGCATGGATGGAGTTAGTGGGTCTGAGCCCTGCTTAGCATTGCTGCACGTCACTGTGAGCTGCAGGTGAGAGTCTTGGGCATTCTTCATGGAGTCTGTTCCATACCTGCAGGAAGCTGGGTATGAGGTGTGTGTCTTAGCAGCATTGGTGAGAGCAGGTGTCTGTGCCCCCATGTTGTTGGCAGGGACCGCCACCCAGGGAGCATCACACACACTGCAGAGAATGTTCACGTGTGACCCACAAGTCCAGGAGAACGCATCCACAGATGGCAGTGGGTCTGGATGTGGCTCTCAGCTAGTCTTCTGGGGTGTCTGGGGCAGATTCTGTGGGGGCCGCTCGATCTCCTTTCCATTGAGCCTCTTAAGGGTCGTATCCAGCATTTTGGGCTCTGGAAGGCTGTTCATGTCTGTTCCACTATACTGGTAGAATGGAGGGTGTGAACTGGCTCTTCTTCTGAAGTCAGAATTTCTCTTTAGAAGTTTTGGAAAGTCTGTGTTAGACCAGGAGTTCTTCAAATGTGAGAAACCTTCTTGCTGCACAGCTGTGGCTGCCTGAGGTATTTTTCCAGTAAACGATAGGTGAGCCTGTTGAAAGCTCAGTCCTGAGTTTAATTGGTGGCTTCGCAGACACAACATTCTTCTTTCTAGCAGTGTCTGTGTCTCTTGGAAAACAGACTCGTGGTGCCTTGGGCAGTGATTGAGACTGAACTAAAGTAGTTTGGCAGTAAAATAAGAAAGAAATGTGCTGTTTTCTCACTAAATGATCTCCCTCCGGCTTCTTTTATTAGAGCAACATTAGCACATGCTTCTTGCTTTATTCTTGCTTAAAATGTTTAAAATGAAAGTGACATTCTTGTTTTTCTTCTCTTCTTGACCTCTGTCAGGCTTTTGGAATATTGTTTTGTTTGAGTTAAGAATTATGGTGAAATCTTTATGGAGGTGTTTATTTTTTTTTTTTCATGGATTCATTTGGACTTGTAGAATTTGAATCAATTCTGAGATTGCTAAATTAAAATTTTTAATTCTTTATTTTATATCTTTTTTCTACCTATCATCTTGATACAAAGTTATTTAGAATTCAAACATGGGGAAGTACAACATGTACCATGATCCTACTCTAGAGAAATAACTATCAAAAGATTGGTGAATAGTCAAATATCTTATTGTTCTCCATATATACTAAAATAGGATTTTTATAATAATGGGTATATTATTATAAACTAGGGACAGCAACTTGCCTTTTTCCTTTTTTCTTTTTATATTTAACATCATTATATAAAGTTATAGTTATTATTGCTTGTGCATATAAGTGTAAATATTAATAAGATCTGCACATGTAGACTTTATTGCTTTAATATTTTTGCCTGTTATTACTGACATTTTTAAATGGCTATGTAAAAGTCCTGTTTAGAGATGCCCTTTTTTTCAGCTTTGTGGCTTTCTTTGTATATATTTGTTTGATTTTCTTGTATATTAAATCATATGTATCTTAAGCAGAAAGCCCAGTATAATAGAACATCTCAATATTGATTGTTTATTTTGATGTGTCGTGTTATGTCAGCATCTCCTACCTAAGCTTGGCAGCCCCCACACTCCCTGCTAATTTACACTCATGACACTGACCCCTGTAGGACTGAATCTGGACTTTAAAAGATGAACTGCAGGAAGGCAGGCTGCCCATATCAGTATCCAGGGGACTCGGTGAGCAGCATGGGGTCAAGGTTTGGGTCTCTTGGCTGTTGTTTCTGGGTATAGCATGTGACCTCGAGCTTGCTGTAACCCAGAGCATCCAGATGTGGGTGAGTCAGCTGGTGAATAAGCATGATGAATGGTAGCCATTACTATGACTTAAAAAAATTAACTATCAGTGCAATATAAAGCCAAAACATTGGTTTGGTTTTAATATAAAATAGCTGAAGAATTTCATTCAGCTCCCCTTGATCAGTATCCCAGGAAATATGCTCTTGGTGGGTCTTTTTTCCTTTAAGATGCTATGAATGTCCTCTCCAACTCCATTTCCAAAGAAACCCTGATTTTGCAGAGAGAATTCCATATCCTCTGCTTGAGGACTCCAGGGTACCACAGGCCCAAGACTGAGGGAGTGGCAGAGCTGCTGTGGGTTTTTCTTTCAGGTTGTTATGGTCTTGTGCCAGATATGTACTTTATATTCATATTTTGACTTCCAAGCACATGGTAACATTTCTAATATCTTAAAAATGTTTGTGAATTTTATGTGTTGTCAAAAATTACTCGTCATCTATGACGCAGTTAGATGGGCTGTCTTTGTTCTAGCTGTCCCCTGACCTATGTAGACATTTTGCTGTGATCTTGTCAGGACACATTCATGGCTTACAGTTAGATGTCTCTGAACCATCACTCGCAGGCTATAAGGGGTCAGTTCTGTGCCCAGTTGGGAATTCTTGAGCAAAACTCTTCCCATGACAGTGATAAGTCCTGATGAGCCTGTGAAAGCAGTGTGAGTTGTCCTCTGACTGTTGCGTGGAAAGGAGCTTTCTCTGTCCCAATCTCTTGTGCCCACCTAATGGATGAAGGCATCTGAATGTGTGACATTAGCTTGATTAGCATGAGGAGACTAGACCTGTCTGTGTCTAGTCTGTCAGTCTATGTGACCCTTGCAACTTCCCCTGGTCTGGGAATTCAGAGAGTGGTACTTCTGTGGCAGAATAGCATATGGCCAGGGTGGGCCCTGCTGAGGATGACAGGCACCTGTCAGGTGAGGCTGGGTCCTCCTGCTGTCTGGCACCACCAGACCCATACCCTCCTGTGTACCTGGACAGAGGCCCTCCCATGTCTGTTCTCAGCCCTGTTCTGTTGGAGAGCAGAAATGGTTTATTTCTTTCATTATGATTTTGTTTGCTTTTTTCCTTTCCTGTTGACAGAGAGGTCAGCTTTTGTTCAATGTTGTTTTTCTTTTCTGCTCCATGAAAGAAAAGCCTATGTTCCTGGCAGTCAGAACATGAATGGTGCATCATACGCTGATGTCGCTGGTGTCCCTGGTGTGAATGAACACTGGTGCCTTTCCTTCCTAGCGTTACCAACCTGCTGTCTAGATATACATGGAGAAGAAATCATTCAGAACGAGAGTGGTTTGCTATCTCCCACGGGCCATTCTGAGCAGGAGGAGCCCAAATGTTCTAGGGACGCAAGGCCCTGAGGTTCTTCTGGGGCCTACATAGTCCCATGGTGTCGTGCCTGCTCCCCACTGCCATCACCCTGCCAGAGTGGCTCTTGTGTTGCTCCCTGTGTCCCCATGTATGTGTGTGAGAATGGCAGGGAATGTGACCCTGCTGTGACAGCATGTGCCAGGAGCTTGGAATAATGGATCTGGGTTTTAATCCTGTTACTTTTTCTGTGGCTATGGGTAGGTTCTTTCTCCCTAAGCCTGGATTTTCTTATCAAAGGCTTATGCTATGAGGGTCTGGACAAGTGTCTGAGAACACCACAGGCTTTCTGCAGTGCCCAGCCACTGGGTCTACATCCCTGTAGCTGGTCCTATCTCAGTATCTCCTGGTACAGCCTGAGTCAGTGACTCCAAATAAAATTTAAGATATTGCCAGTTGTTTAAAATGAAACATAATGTATATAGAATTTAATAGCTATTCTTCAAGGCATGTCACATTCAAATATTTTGTTTTCTTAAGTTGTAAAGTAATCTAATTCTCCTACTGACGTTTATTGAACTTCTTAAAACTGACCATTGTGAAGATATTTTCCCAGGCAAACATTTAGATTTTACAGGATGATTGTTGGAAGGTGATGTGAGCATCAGAATTAGGACCTTGTTTTAGTTGGATAACTGAGGTTTACAGGTGGTGGCTCTTTGGTCTCGGTGACACAGCATGGCCTCAGCCCACCAGCTTTAGTAGAGAGGTGTGGCCTCTGCTTGGTTGGTGTCTCCTTGATGCAGACACCCTGGGGACAGGGCATTGGGAATCTGCATGTCTAATAAGCTTCCAAGTGAGTCTTATGTTTACCAACACTTTGTGAACATTTGTTGTTCCTCACATCCTATGAAACATAAGCAAGATTTGTGCCATTGTTGTTGTACCCTTCTAGGCCATGACAGGAATACATTGTCACTCACAGTCTGCATCCTGTTGTACATGTCCTGTGTGGTGGTCCAACAGCAGCTCGTTAACTCACATCTTATCAGTACATGCTTAGCAACTGTCGACAGACCAGCCTTTCTTTAGCCTTTCTCTACCTGCCCTCAGCAGCTGCTGTGTGCTTCTCTGTGGGACAGATGGTTTACACCCTGGGGCTATTTCTGTTGGCTTTGATGCCTCATATACATCATAGGGTTCCTATAGTTTTGTGAAGCTTCAGCCTGAGGTCATGTACATGGCAGTATATCTGCCCAGAGCAGTAACTTCTCTGAGCTCTCTGAAGGCCCAGGGCCTGAACATTGTGGGTGTCAGGTGTGTAGCATCCTTGGATAGAAGGACCCAGGATCAAGGAGCTTCAATGAGGCTCTGGGATGTCACTACATGGGACAGGACTCTTGATTCAGGATGAATGGGCTGGCCTTCTCATCTCTGTTCTTCGTTTTGTAACCTAAAAAAAAAAATACAACTAATGAAACTGATTGAAAGATAGGAAAGTCTGGCCTTAAAACCTCTCCATCCATTATGTGGGTCAGAATGCAAGCCAGATGACCCACGTCCTGTAGTCAGTACTGGTTTTCAGAAGGTGATTTGGGCACGGAACCCTACAGTAGAAGGACAAGTGCTTGGGGCACCCCAGACATCCCTACCCTGGAGTGACCTGTCTGCTGGGGTTCAGTTCTGGTGTTGTGTCCTGCCTACCCTGCCCCCTGAAGGACAGTGCATTTTACTTTTGCCCAAGGACTGTGGTAAACCACTTATACACCGTAGCCCAGATACACAAGTGAACACAGCTGGACAAATAATGCTTATTCAGACCACTCATTCTGGTCTGCTCCATTTCGGTTTTTAAAAGGGTGATTAAGCCCACTAAATTGTTTTCCCTGGCAACGAATGGGTCACAGCACAGTTCTTGAAAAATTCTTTTTGAAGTCCCTCACTCTGGCCTTTGAGGTGCTCTGCAATCTTCCCATCTCTTCCCCACCCTGTTTTTACTGCTCTACCAAGTAAAGTCATTCCCTAAACAGGTTTCCACTGACTCCCTGTTCTTGACACTCACCAAACTTGGTCCATCTCCTGTACCTGGAAGGTGCTTTGCCTGCCTTCCTCATTTTCCCTGTGAGTCATCTCCGGCCTTAGCGCCAGTGTCCCCTCTCCACAAGTAGGCTGGAAGACCTGTGTGTATTGTCACCTTGCACTTACTTATAAGTTATGGTCCAGCATTCCAACCAGACAGCATTTGATCTTATATCGCCTGATCATTGTCAGTTAAATGACGTGATTCTTTATCTTGTCTCCCCTAATGATTGACAGCTCCTTCAAGGCAAGGTCTGCTTTGGGTTCCTCTTGCCCTCTGTGCCACTAAGCACATTGCAGACTGTCTCTGAACTGCCTGTTGACTCCCAAGTTAGGTGCCCGATAGTTTCCATAACGAGTGCTTATCACCTACCGTTTTGAAGAGGAAGAAATAGTCCTATAATAAAATTAGTTTAGAGATAATTTTTTAGGGGACAAATGTGAGATTAGAAGCATGAGTATAGCATCTGTGGACTTACTTTGGGCCCTTCTTATTGAGAGCTTGTTTGGGGAAGTGATTGACAATAATTGTATTCATTTTGTGTTCAGCCACATCAGCGGGAACAAGATTGGCTGGGAGAAGACAGGAAGCCACGCAGAGCCTCAGGCACGGGGAGACTCAGGAGACCAAACAAAGGTAGAAAGGTCATGCTTTTTTATTCTTCAAGTCTGGCTTTTTAAGCCTATTGTACTAGTGATTGATTTCAAGAAGACTCCTTTCTTTCTCTAAGTGTGTTGTATAAACTTTCTCAAAGGGGATGGGAAGGTAGGGAGTGTGCCTGGCCCACCACCCTGCCCTGCCCTCTTGTCCCCTCTGCTGCAGCACCTCAGCCAAGGTATTTAGAGCCTTCCTGAGCCTGTGTTTCTTGCAAGTTTTGTGAGGATTGAGAAAGCACTGGGCCATGTGTATGTTAAAAAATGGAAATAAACTAAATTCTATTTCCCTGTTTTTTTCTACTTCTACCTGTTAATAGTGATCTCTAGAAGTATCTCTTTAACTTGCAAAGCCATGTCTTCCACTCATGGTCACTGAGAATGAGCAAGTCTCCTGCTAGAAGGTTAGTTTGTATGCAAGATTGCCAGAATATCAGAAATTTGTCTACAAACTCTTAAATAGTCTTACTATTGAATGATTGTCCAACAGATAAGCAATGCTTTGTGGATACCTGCTATTTTCAAAGCACCTTCCACAGTATTTTGAGTTGTTTTATATCTATATTCCTGTGGAATGAGGAGTGTAGAAAACACTAGTGAATTATCTGTGAGTTCTTAAAACTAATTTTGGACACTTTGTGTTTTAAAAGGTAAGATTAGGCACTTAATTAAATACCACTGTAAAGGATGCGTTTTTTATCAAATGGAAAAATACATATGTCGTTAATGTACCAGTGAATCAAACAATAAACAATTTTTATTTCTAACATTTTGATAAAGAAAAAAGGAGCTTATTGTGCAAATAATAATTGCCTTTGGGCAGTGATTAAGACTCAGAAAGTGCTAAAGTGTCTTCCTTCCTTTTTTCCTTTCCTAAGTCACACTCTTAATATTCCATCACTAAGTTAACATTTGGGGTCCCGATTCTGTCTTGCATGTGTCCACTCACTTCACATGTGGGTCTTAGTTGTTACAGGATGGGTGTTTTTTCCTAACACTACATCAGGCATCTCTTTCTATGTCAGTATCTAGAGATCAGAAACATTGTTTTTAATGAAATTAACTTGTGATTGGTGGGTTTTTTTTTTTTTGGCTTTAAATTTTGCCTGCAAACAATTAATTTGGGGCTTTATAATGACTGTAGAAAACGCTTGAGCTTGGGTTTTTGTTTGTTCTTTAAATACCAACTGTAGCATGAAAGAACAAAACAGAGTCAGTCCTGGATTGGAATCTCAAGTCTACGAGTTATGGTTGTATAGCTGATCAGACTACACAGCTCCTGAGTGTCAGTTTCGCCATCTGTAGAGATATTAGACAAGGTCTCAAGAAAAGCAGAAACAAAGAGAACTTGACCACATAGATGAGGGATGAGTGAAAACCAAACCAGACCGTGAGGCTGCACGAGAGTCAGCCCCACAGGTAGCTGGAGGCTCAAGGGGAGGGACTGTGGGTAAGAGTCACCCAGCAGAAGCTGAAACCACGAGGGTCGCTGGAACTGCTTCCTGAGATGAGTCCTCAGGTTCCCACCTCCCAACACAGGAGACACAAGCATCTGGGAGCCACAGGCCTGCTCTCTTATGACATATCGGGTGTTGACAGCTTTTCAGTGTGGAAGGCTATCCAAGTAGAGGGAGTGGATCAGGGCATTCTCTGGTCTCTGTCTTCAGGGTGGCACTGAATCTGTTATCTCCAGACATGACTCGTCTTTGTCCCCTCTGTATCTGGCAGGTGGATAGGCACTTAGCAAACTTTAAATGAATGGAAACGTGACATAAACTCATTTTCCTCCCTCCTGTCCATGCTGTACAGGCAGAAGGTTCGTCCACTGCCTCTTCAGGAAGCCAACTAGCCGAAGGCAAGGGAAGCCAGATGGGCACCGTCCAGCCAATCCCATGCCTTCTGTCGATGCCTACCAGGAACCACATGGACATCACTACACCTCCCCTGCCCCCTGTCGCACCTGAGGTGCTGAGAGTGGCTGAGCACAGGCACAAGAAGGGGCTGATGTACCCCTACATCTTCCATGTCCTGACGAAGGTATTATCATGGGCCTGGAGTGGCTTCTGTTACTTGACAGGCAGTCATTTCACCCAGTGGTTGTTTTGTCCTTTTGCCCCTTTGAACTATTTTTCTCTTACTAAACTGCTTGAAACATAGTTCACTTTCTTTTGTAAACACTAAACTAAAAGATGAAAATTTACAACTGTAAAAATAATTTTAAAATGACTTCTGAAAAAGACTCACTTTTTCAATTTAGTATAAAATATATATATATTTTTTGAGTTGGAGTCTCACTCTGTCGCCCAGACTGGAGTGCAGTGGCATGCTCCCGGCCATTGCAGCCTTGACCTGCTGGGCTCCAGCAATCCTTCCTCCTCAGCCTTCCAAGTAGCCAGAACTACAGGCGCACGCTACCACGCCCAGCTAATTTTTGATCTATTGTAGAGACAAGGTCTCACCAAGTTGCCCAGGTGGGTCTCGAATCCGCAGACTCAGGCAGTCCACTCACTTCAGCCTCCCAAAGTGCTAGAATTACAGGCTGAACCTCCGAGCCCAGCCAGTATAAAATATTTTTGAAACTTCTAATGAAATAATGACACGCCACATTATTTTATGACTTGTAATTTTTTTTTTCAATTTTAGAATTTCTTACACCATATTTGTGCTGTAATGTCAAGTTTAATTCTGATGTCAGATACCAATATCTTATTTCTTAATTATTTGTGCTTAGAAAATAATGTCTCCCCTTTGGAGTGGCTAGTAGTACTTCATGCATTTTGACTTGTTCATTTACCTCATTGAGTGCAATTTTAATAGTGCTAATAGCAAAAAAAAAAAGGAATACAGATTTTGTTAATATGTGCATAGTCAGAAAATGCAATTATCTTTTTATACAGTGTCGTAATTTCACTTGATTTATATCTTGCCAGATGTATGCTTAAACATATACATATAGTGTGGCATTCATTGTTTTTTAATCTTGGTGTCTCAAATGCATCTGTGTGTATTTAAATTTCCTCAATGATCTGTAGTCTTTATGTTGTCGCTAAAATCCTAGACCCACAATTTAATAGGTTACCTCAGTGGTCAGATTTATCATGAAATGGTTTATTATACTCGTGTATCATAGAAATGTTTTCACCAATACCTATGCCACCGTATAATCAGACTTTTTCTTTCTATTTTCTACAACCCATCTGTGGTTTATAAAATGGAGTCAGTAAAACAAAATGTACCCCTGTTCCACAGTGCTCTCGAGGTGGGCGTCAGCTGTTAATGGACTAATCCAAACATGGCGTACTTTTATAAATTAAAGGCGTGAAGAATATTTAGCCAGTATTTTTGACTCAGCTCCTTTAATTGATTCTTGAGTTGTAATTACCTCTAGACCTCATCTGTTATTTGACATGGGTGTGTGTGCATAGTGTCATTTGTCCAGTTATGGTGGTAAGGTCAATATTTTATTTTTTCAGATTCAACAAAAATTATAAAGGGTAAGTGAAAGTTGTGATGGGAAAAGTATTTTGCTAAGTTTAAGTAACCAAAGTTTTGGGAAGCCATTTTTCATAATAGCATGTAAAGAGACAACAGCCATCCTCTGTGGGGCTGTTTGAAATATGAGGTGCCCTGAAACCAACTGCTGTGTCCACACTGCTGTATCTGATGTGTGGACAGTTGGTTAGGCCCATAGGAGAGTACAGACTGTACTAACACTGTTCTTCATTTCTCATGAATGTCAAGGAAACATACTGATAAAATGTGGTTGAGAAAGAAACTTGTTTCTTCAAATTTTAAAATGCTACTTAAAAATATATTAGGAAAAGTTTAGGCTATAATCGCATACTATTTCCTAAGGGCTGAGTGGCTCTAGTATTAAATTGTCCAGGCTGAGACATTTGCAGTGAAATGAATCTTCAGGATAATGTAGAGAATTATCAAAGCATTACAATATTAAGAGAAATATTTTCCAGATAAAAATATTTGAACACATGTAACCACTGGATTAATGAATACAAAAGTACTAACGATAAGGGGAAGGACCTATTATGAAATGAAACTTACATGAAAGAACAAATGTTGCAAATTTATTATTGAGTATATATCAATACATTTAATAGACATTGAAGATCATAAGTGTGTTTTTATGTCATAAATATACATAATAAATAAAGTTCCTTGCAAATTATCTTGAGGTGTATCTTGATGCCAGAAAATACATGAGTCTGACGACCACAGAATTGTGGCAGTGATCTCAACTGCCAAAGGCCACAGTCAGTCATTGGCATCATGTTCTTGAGCAAATGCGGTACTTGCTGCCTTGGCCCTGGAACACGAAGACATGGGGGTATCTTCATTGTCTGTCCTGGCCGGTGTGTATGTCCTCACATGCAGTGAGACACTGATTGAGCACCTGCCACACTGTGGCAGAAGCTCATTAGCTGATATAGTAATTTTTGATGGAAGAGTTTGGTAAAGAAAATTTGACCATTACATTTTCAGGATACTTAGTTTCTTGGATTGCATATAAGTCAATGAAAGTTATAAATGTTATTGCATATGACCATCCTGACTTTCTGAATAAAAGTTTCAAGTTCTTAATGTTTTCTATTTTATTTGTTGTTCAATGTTATCAGTCTAGATTGTTTTAAAGACTTTGGATCATCTATATGACTTTCTTTTGTACTTGGTTTCAGATTAAACATGAAAAATTTTATTTTGTAGATTTTATTTTGATTCTTTGAGCATACGCTTTGACCACGCCTGCCAAATGAATTCTTCCTAAACATCTCAATGTAGGCAAGTTGTTAAGCAAATGATTTGGAATAGAATTACAGTGTCATAAACTGGAAATAATACAGTATATTTCTGTGAGCTTAATGTAAATTCAACATGAAAAATGTGCAATGTTATTCTGCTTTCTTCCATGCAAAGGGTGAAATCAAAATTGCTGTTTCTATTGAAGATGAAGCCAACAAGGACCTGCCTCCGGCTGCTCTGCTCTATAGGCCAGTTCGTCAGTATGTTTACGGAGTCCTGTTTAGTTTGGCAGAAAGCAGAAAGAAAACTGAGAGACTTGCTTTTAGAAAGAACAGACTTCCACCAGAATGTATGTACTGTAAAAATCCATTGTTTGTTTTCCTCGGTACTGCGTAATCTTTTGTGCATTTTCTAAAGCCTTAGAAGAATCATGACTGAGTTGACCCTGGGTGCCTCCATGTGGGCCATCCCCAGGGCTATAGGCCAGGGTAGAGCTCTTAGAAAAGGAGGAGAAGCCACAGACTTTCTTCCTCAGTAACATTCCAGTAATGATGCTTATTCAGTAAAATGATAAAACAGCAGGTTTACACTTTAAACTGAATGTTGATCTGAGCTCAGTCCTGACTTGCCGTCACTCTGTAATTACCACATCCTAGTAATCAGGACGAGTGTACCTCTGTGCTGGTCTTTATGAGATGCAGATCTCTCCAGAAGGCCTGTGTTCTGGAGAAGAGTTCCAGCAGTCTCTGGTGGCCGTCTCTGTGCTGCTGGAGTGCTGCTGTGCATGGCTCTGCCGCCATAGCGAAGGTCACAGGATGCGAGTGGATCATCGTGGGATTGTAATGATCTACCTCAGTGTCCTCCAAGGTGCAGTGTGCCCTTCCAGCTCATCAACTCTGGGGTTGGAGGGTACAGGTGGAAAGACTCAAAGAAAGTGTTGTTGGAAAAGCTGCCTAAAGTTGAGGTCAAAAGCATTTTCCTTTGTCTTCTAGTGGGCATGTGTAATATTTTGGGAAACCACTGCCTTTCTGTTCTAGGTAATTATATCTCCTAATGTAAGAAATATAAAAGTAACCGTATATTTAGTATGAAATGTAGAAAAGATCCCCAACCATACAGTCTAAAATAAGAATATGATTTATGGGAATTGTAAATGGCTAGATCCTTTTTTAAACCAAGGGTAATCAGTTACAGATTACATGCTTTTGTGGCAGGTCAATGTAGGTCTCGCTAGAAGATGAAGGTCATTGGAACTTTAAACTTTATTCACTTTTAAAATTTTCTGTTTGCAATTGCTGTGACAAACTTGGGATCTTTAAGGCTTTAAAAAGAAGCACCTTTGCCTGCCCTTCCTTGGAGACAGTTTTCCTGAGTGTGATTGCTGAGCTGCTTGTGTGACTGTCACTGGTAGTCAGTGATACCAGCTCTGCAGGGCCCCATCTTCGACCTTGTGTCCTTGATGGCTAGAGATTCCCTTTGGAGCACTCAGTGCTGTAAATGACATTCTTCTCAAAGGTCCAGGATGTTTTTAAATGCACATATTCTCATTCTTTCCTTACATTGTGTTGATTTATTTGCTCTCAGAAGAATGACATTTCTTACTTTGCTTTCTGCTGGTCACTTGCCCTGCCCTGTCACTGCCCTTCTCCTGTGGCCTAGCGGAGCCTCCTGTGTCATGTTGCTCCTTTTTTTCCCGTACTTAGCATGTCTGTGCTGCGGGCTCTGTCTGCTCCCACTTTCTGTGACATCTAGGCTGTGGCAGCCCCTCCATCCTCAGCTTCAGAGCATTGTGCTGGCTTTGTGGTGGGAGGTATCCTTTTTTTATTGCTTATATTTTCCAAAAACAGAGTTACTTTGCACAGCAAAGGAGTTTCCAGTGATCAGAACCTCAGGTTGAATATGAATGGGCTTTGTGGCCTGAGTGCTGTCTCATGGGGTCAGTTGTAGCTGTCAGGATGTTCTGCATCATTGATGTATGGTGTTGCCAAACTTGTCCAAAAAGTAGAGTCTTGCTCTTTGGTGCCCTGCTGCAGGTCTGTGGCATGCACACAGTGCTTCTCATGCCAGTTCCATCACCCGCTGTCTTGGCTTTGACTGGGAGGTGTCATGCTGGGCCTGGGAAGGGGTGTCCCTGGAAGCCAGGCAGGGCCACGGTACTCATGGTATTTGGTTTAGGAAAGGGTGTAGACTTGCAGTTAGGGAACATCCAAGGGCCTGAATAGGCTCATGAAGTGATTGTGGAGGGTGGGTGTGTGCACTGCTGTGAAGGAAGCTGGAGGCTGCTCTTTGCCAGGTGTAGTTTAATTTGTCTTCTGTGGTGGATGAGGTTTCATAGACGGGCTCGGTGGCTCAGCCTGTAATCCCGCACCTTTGGGAGGCTGAGGTGAATGGCTTGCCTGAGCCCGTGGGTTCGAGACCCACCTGGGCAGCTTGGTGAGACCTCATCTCTACAGTAAATCAAAAAATCAGCCGGGTGTGGTAGTGCGCGCCTGTAGTTCCAGCGACTTGGAAGGCTGAGGCGGAAGGATCGCTGGAGCCCAGCACGTCGAGGCTGCAGTGGTTGGGAGCGGCCACTGCACTCCAGTCTGGGCGACAGAGTGAGATTCCAACTCAAAAATAAAATAAAATAAAGTGATTTCACGAGCACTTATGTCTATTTTTGTTGTATGTTTTACTTAAGTGTCCAGCAGGCAGTAAAAGAAAAATTGGTATAGGTACATGGCCTATTGGAGATAAAGATCCAGAGTTTGGTGTGATAGAAAATTAAACTCACTTATTTGAGAATGTGTGTAATTGCTGAGGTTTTTTGAAAGGTCAGTGATAAACAAATTGCAGTCTTTTCTGCTCAGGTGATTTATGAACTTTGGTCTTTACTTTTCTGTAGAGATGGGAAGCCATTGAAGGTTTGGTATTGAAGGCTATGAAGAAAGATGAGTTGGATAGCGATAGGTGGACCAAACCAAAACAAATGAAGCCTTTAAGTGGCAAAGAAAGGGTGGGTTCAGATGACCTTTGCCTAGACAGAGCTAATTAAGCCCCTGGAGTTTGTTTCAAAAAATGTATTATAAATGTACTATGACATAAAAATTTACATCTGAATGGAAAAGATAGGTAGATTTGACCTCTGAGTTTAAAAGTTGAGGAACTGGGCTGGGTACAGTGGCTCACGCCTGTAATGCCAGTACTTTGGGAGGACAAGTGGGAAGGATCACTGGAGGCCAAGAGTTTGAGACCAGCCTGGGCAACATAGCAAGACCGTGTCTCTACAAAAATTAAAAAAAAGTTGAGAGACCATAGTACTGTAATTTCAGTGGATGAGATTTTTATAAGTCTTTGTGGGGAACTGAAAAAATTGAACTTATTTCTTATGTTAGTTACATTCATAAGGGGAAACATCTATAATAGAAGACTTTTATGTCAGTAATGCATCCCTGATTATTACTCTAATTGGAGCACAGCTTGCCACAGGGACATTTTTGTTCTGAGATTCACTTGTGAATGTTGAGCCTGAATGCTCTTAACTTGTGTAAAACCAACCTTGTGTGAGAAATTAGTAATATGCATGATGTGATCTTCTGCTCATTAACAGTACATGCATTAAAATGCCCCCCATATCACCTGTCTATTAGATTCTGGCTACATGACTGCTCAGGCTAGTGATTTAGACTTCAGTACTTGAAATGTCTGTTAATTGATTGTAACTTTTAATATTATCAATAAGAAAGCTGCAGCATCTTGACACTGTAAATGAGATGGGAAAATGTCTGATTATGGTGCGGTAAAGCTGACCTTGAGAGGTTTTTCTGGAGTTCTTGATTGACAAGATGGAACTATGAGAGTACTGAAATCTTGTTGACATTTACTGTCTAATCTGTGGTCACTCTTGGACCACATGTGGGTTCAGTGAAATCATCAGCACAGTGGAGGAAGATCCACAAGCCAGCCAACCAACGACGTCCCTCCCCCCTCCCTC